>NC_042957.1:63449170-63501765 GCF_901001165.1 Salmo trutta | reverse complement strand
TGTCCACTCTCATGCCCCCTAACTCCATACCCCTCTACCCTCCCTTGTCCACTCTCATGCCCCTAACTCCATACCCCTCTACCCTCCCTTGTCCACTCTCATGCCCCCTAACTCCATACCCCCTCTACCCTCCCTTTGTCCACTCTCATGCCCCCTAACTACATACCCCCCCTCTACCCTCCCTTTGTCCACTCTCATGCCCCTAAACTACATACCCCCCTCTATTCTCCCTTTGTCCACTCTCATGCCCCCTAACTACATACCCCCCTCTACCCTCCCTTTGTCCACTCTCATGCACCCTAACTACATACCCCCCTCTACCCTCCCTTTGTCCACTCTCATGCCCCTAACTACATACCCCCCTCTACCTCCTTTGTCCACTCTCATGCCCCCTAACTCCATACCCCCCTCTACCCTCCCTTTGTCCACTCTCATGCCCCCTAACTACATACCCCCCTCTACCCTCCCTTGTCCACTCTCATGCCCCCTAATTATACCCCCCTCTACCCTCCCTTTGTCCACTCTCATGCCCCCTAACTACATACCCCCTCTACCCTCCCTTTGTCCACTCTCATGCCCCCTAACTACATACCCCCCCTCTACCCTCCCTTTGTCCACTCTCATGCCCCCTAACTACATACCCCTCTACCTCCCTTGTCCACTCTCATGCCCCCTAACTCCATACCCCCTCCACCCTCCCTTTGTCCACTCTCATGCCCTAACTACATACCCCCTCTACCCTCCCTTTGTCCACTCTCATGCCCCTAACTCCATACCCCCCTCCACCTCCCTTTGTCCACTTTCCTGCCTTTCTCCAACTCCTTCCTCTCCGTCATGTTCCTCTCTGACCCCTTCTCCTCCCTCTTCTCCCTGTCCTCTTTCTCTCCCTACGCGACTAATTCTCCCTCTTCCTGTCCTTCTCCTTCTCTCCCTACGTAGCTAATTCTCCCTCCCCCTCCCTGTCCTTCTCCTCCCCCCCCTGTCTCTCTCCATGTTGTGCTATAACCCAGTCACCCAGTAGGTATTAGCTCTGTCTGTGTTATTGCTTGTGACTCACACTCCTCTGTCGTTCTGTCATTCTGTCGTTCACTCTCTCCCAAAGCTTAAGAACCTCTCGCAAACCCCCAACCTTCCCTCCCTCTCTCTCTCTTTGTCTAGGCAGCAAGCAGTGTAAAAGCCAGTGGCAGAGAATATAACAATTCACCAAATCCCATCTATTACTAATGAAAAGCCAAAGGAGCTAAAAATACACATTTCACTACAATTCCATCTCATTACTTACTGGGGTTTGAACAACACAGAGAAGCACACACACACACACACCCGACAATCAATTTGTCCCATAAGCCCATCCTATAACCTGTTCAGCCCGCTGATTGAGTTGATAGTATATAAACCTGATTGGATATATATATCAAAACAAAACAGATCTCTTCCAAGCCTACAATTGCAATGGAAGCAGTGGGTATGCTGTGTGATGCAATTCAAATACAAGGAGCGTTTAGATGGCACTCAACAAGAGTGGACGGTTACACAGTGAATATTCATCAATCTGTTGGCTAATAACCCAGAACAACACCAGAGAGATGCTCAGGGGCCCTGATTACCATCACCGCAGGACAGACAAAGACAAGCAGCACAATCAACACACACACACCACACACACACACACACACACACACACACACACACACACACACACAACACACACACACACAACACACACACACACACACACACACACACACACTATCAGGTCAACTTCGAAACATTGTTCTAAAAAGATTGGAAATCATTTTCCTGGAGATTGAGCCACATTAAGGCCAAGCAGAAAACATCAGAAACACTAGTGTCGTTCTGCTAGCTTAACTAATTATGTCTAAAGGTCAATAAAGGCTGTTTTTGTGCTAACACAATCATACTTTGTCCGGCCTGTTGCACCTCCAATGTCCAAATTGAATCACATGAGGCCTCTGCTTGAATGCTGTGGATATTTGTCATGTCCAACTAACAATGATGTGTGTGGTTATGTGATGGTACAGTTTGTTCTAAAAAGATGCTCTCACTCTCCTGCCTATCTCTTTCTCCTCTCTCTCTCTCTCTCTATCTCTCTCTCTCTTCTCTATCCTCTCTCTCTCTCTCTCTCTCTCTCTCTCTCTCTCTCTCTACCTCTCTCTCTCTCTCTACCTCTCCCTCGCTCTACCTTCTACCTCTCTCTCTACCTCTCCCTCTCTCTCTCTCTCTCTCTCTTCTCTACCTCTCCTCTCCCTCTCTTACCTCTCCCTCTCTCTACCTCTCTACCTCTCTACTCTCTACCTACCTCTACCTCTACTCTCTACCTCTACCTACCTCTACCTCTCTCTCTACTCTCTCTCTCTCTCTCTACCTTCCCTCTCTCTCCCCTCTCCCTCTGTCTCTCTCTCTCGCTTCCTCTCTCTCGCTCCTCCCCTCTCTCTCTCTCTACCTCTCCTTCCCTTCCCCTCTCTCTCTCTCTCTCTCTCTTCTCTCTCTACCTCTCCCTGTTCTGTTCCCTCTCTCTACCTCTCCCTGCCTCTTCTGTTCCCTCTCTCTACCTCTCTACCTCTCTACCCTCTACCTCTCTACCTCTCTACCTCCATACCTCTCTACCTCCATACCTCTCTCTTTCTACCTCTCTACCTCCTGACTCTCTCTCTCTACCTCTCCCTCTCTCTCCCCTCTCCCTACCCTCTATCTCTACCTCTGACTCTCTCTCTCTTGCTTCCTCTCTCTCGCTCCCTCTTCCCCTCTCTCTCTCTACCTCTCCCTCTGACTCTCTATCTCTCTACCTCTGACTCTCTTTCTCGCTCCCTTTCTCTCTCTCTCTCGCTCCTTCTATCTCTCTCTACCTCTCCCCTGACTCTCTCTCTCTCTCTTTCTCGCTCCTTCTATCTCTCTCTACCTCTCCCTCTGACTCTCTCTCTCTCTCTTTCTCGCTCCCCCTCTCTTTTTCTCGCTCCTTCTCTCTCTCTCTACCTCTCCCTCTGACTCTCTCTCTCTCTCTTTCTCGCCCCCCCTCTCTCTTTCTCGCTCCTTCTCTCTCATCTCAAGTAATCAGGTCGAATCAGGCTTTATAAAGTCATTGGTTGACCTCTCCTCAGTATGGTCAGAGTTGTCGTGTTAGGACAGTCTGAAATGCCAGGGAAATCATGGAATCAATTCTGTCAGCTCAGTAAAACATGGGGGGATGGGCTGGAGAATGTATCCACTCAAATTCATAGACACAGCTATGGATGAAAAGACTGACCATCCATGACATCACAATGATAGTTTTAACCATGTTTTTAGGACATACGGTGCTTGTTTACATTTACTTTGTATACAAACATTGGAGTAAAACAGGCTTATATTTTGGGTTCTGGTGGGGTAGGACAATTGAACTAAGCACATGAGGCATTTATAAGTTGGGTACATATTCATTTATATGTCCAACAATATATGTAGCGACTGCTGATTGCCCCTTCAAGGACAATGTACCAAACGCATGCTGTTAGAATACCCCAACAAATGTTCGTTCTGTTTTTCAGTAGTGCACGCTTAAAGCAACCCCGTCTTGGCGGAGTGGTTGTTCCAGAAAGCTGCAGCGCACCATAGTGAAGGGGCTGCTTATCCTGTGACACAGGGGGGTTCTGCTGCTGGGTAAATAGTGATGCTGTGGCGCTTTGTTTTAGAAGAGAGTGCTGTCAAGAAGACGTGCACAAACACAAACACAGGAAGCATATGCCATTGGTGTGTGTGAATGTGTGTTTCCATCCATTGGGTCTTCCATCCCTAGGGGTTGTAACATCGTCACAAATAGAAACCCTGTTCTGGTCTATTTAACCATGGCTCTCTGATGACAACAAATCACACTGCTTCCCTAATTGCCTGTTATAGCTATTATTAATATTACTGCCCTTTATAATGTTCATTCTCCATGTGAAATGTCAACAAGGCTACACACATCAGTGGAACTGTAAGCTGCTTGCAGTGTTGTATTAGTCCATTTTCATCTAGAGCAGGGGTGTCAAACATACGGGGGACCAACCCAGCAACAACAACTAAAAATATAAACTCAGCAAAAAAAGAAACATTCCTTTTTCAGGACCCTGTCCTTCAAAGATAATTCGGAAAAATCCAAATAACTTCACAGATCTTCATTGTAAATGGTTTAAACACTATTTCCCATGCTTGTTCAATGAGCCATAAACAATTAATGAACATGCACCTGTGGAACGGTCGTTAAGACACTAACATCTTACAGATGGTAGGCAATTAAGGTCACAGTTCTGAAAACTTAGGACACTAAAGAGGCCTTTCTACTGACTCTGAAAAACACAAAAAGAAAGATGCCCAGGGTCCCTGCTCATCTGCGTGAACGTGCCTTAGGCATGCTGCAAAGAGGCATGAGGACTGCAGATGTGGCCAGGGCAATAAATTGCAATGTCCGTTACTGTGAGACGCCTAAGACAGAGCTACAGGGAGACAGGACGGACAGTTGATCGTCCTCGCAGTGGCAGACCACGTGTAACAACACCTGCACAGGATCGGTACATCCGAATATCACACCTGCGGGACAGGTACAGGATGGCAACCACAACTGCCCCAAGTTACACCAGGAACGCACAATCCCTCCATCAGTGCTCAGACTGTCTGCAATAGGCTGAGAGAGGCTGGACTGAGGGCTTGTAGGCCTGTTGTAAGGTAGGTCCACACCAGACATCACCGGCAACAACGTCGCCTATGGGCACAAACCCACCGTTGCTAGACAAGACAGGACTGGCAAAAAGTGCTCTTCACTGACGAGTCGCGGTTTTGTCTCACATGGGGTGATGGTTGGATTTGCGTTTATCGTCGAAGGAATGAGAGTTACACCGAGGCCTGTACTCTGGAGCGGGATCGATTTGGAGGTGAAGGGTCCGTCATGGTCTGGGGCGGTTGTGTCACAGCATCATTGGACTGAGCTTGTTGTCATTGCAGGAAATCTCAATGCTGTGCGTTACAGGGAAGACATCCTCCTCCCTCATGTGGTACCCTTCCTGCAGGCTCATCCTGACATGACCCTCCAGCATGACAATGCCACCAGCCACACTGCTCATTCTGTGCGTGATTTCCTGCAATACAGGAATGTCAGTGTTCTGCCATGGCCAGCGAAAAGCCCGGATCTCAATCCCATTGAGCATATCTGGGACCTGTTAGATCGGAGGGTGAGGGCTAGGGCCATTCCCCCCAGAAATGTCCGGGAACTTGCAGGTGCCTTGGTGGAAGAGTGGGGTAACATCTCACAGCAAGAACTGGCAAATCAGGTTCAGTCCATGAGGAGGAGATGCACTGCTGTACTTAATGCAGCTGGTGGCCACACAAGATACTGACTGTTACTTTTGATTTGGACCCCCCCTTTGTTCAGGGACACATTATTCTATTTCTGTTATTCACATGTCTGTGGAACTTTTTCAGTTCATGTCTCAGTTGTTGAATCTTGTTATGTTAATACAAATATTTACACGTTATGTTTGCTGAAAATAAACGCAGGTGACAGTGAGAGGACGTTTCTTATTTTGCTGAGTTTATATACATTCATAAAGTTTCTTGACTGTTCCGCTCACTAATAATCACAAATTCAAAATAGACTGTCAGGGAGCATTGAAAATTCAAAAAACGATGGATATAATTTGCCGGTGAGGAAATATAACCAATTTTCAGTGCGGCCCTCTGGACCTTATTGAAGAATGAATGCTGCCCCCAGGTAAAATGAGTTTGACACCCCTGACGTTGGGACTGATCAATGGTTGAGAGGAGGAATGGATGATACCTTTTGATAACTAATGGGAATGTAACGGCTGTCGTATGTAGTAGACCAAGGAGCAGCGGGTTGAGTGCTCATTTTAACTTTTATTAGAACACGTAACAAAACAAGAAAAAACGAACGAGCGACTAAGAGTCTTGCAGGCGACAGACAGCAATGCAAAAATAACTTCCCACAAGGGACATGTGAACACAGGGCTACCTAAGTATGACTCGCAATCAGCAACAACGATGTACAGCTGTTCCTGATTGAGAGCCATACCAGGCCAACACAAAGAAATACACAACATAGACAGATCATAGAAATACAAAACATAGAACATAACCAAAAACCCCAGACTACTCTAAACAAACACCCCTCTACATAAACAATATCCCAACAAACCCTGAACCACATAAAACAAACACCCCCCTGCCACGTCCTGACCAAACTACAATAACAAATAACCCCTTTACTGGTCAGGACGTGACAGGGAATGAAGAGTAATACGATGTCAGTTGTGACATATTTGGACAAATGGCTGGGGTTCCATCTTTATCTGTTCAAATATAGCGCTCTAGTCAATACCAATTGTTCTATCTATCTCTCTATCTCCCTCTTTGTATCAGTGGTTCTGTAGTGACAGATGGTATCTGGTTATCATCACAGTTGGACACAGTGCAGACATCACAGCCAAAGCCTCTGCCCCAGGGTGAATGAGGTGCGCTCTCTCTCCCTTCTCTGTCTCTCTACCTTGTCGGTCTCTCTATATTTTCTCTCAAGTGAGAGGTGCTCTCTCTTTCTCTCCAACTCTCTCTATTGAGGTGCTCTCTCTCTCTCTCTCTCTCTCCAACTCTCTCTATTGAGGTGCTCTCTCTCTCTCTCTCTCTCTCTCTCTCCAACTCTCTCTATTGAGGTGCTCTCTCTCTCTCTCCAACTCTCTCTATTGAGGTGCTCTCTCTCTCTCTCTCTATTGAGGTGCTCTCTCTCTCTCTCTCCAACTCTCTCTATTGAGGTGCTCTCTCTCTCTCTCTCTCTCCAACTCTCTCTATTGAGGTGCTCTCTCTCTCTCTCTCTCTTTCCAACTCTCTCTATTGAGGTGCTCTCTCTCTCTCTCTCTCTCTCTCTCTCTCTCGCTCTCTCGCTCTCTCTCTCTCTCTCTCTCAATTGATAAATGAACAGCAACAACACATCAAGGCTACCAGACAACCAACAGTGTAGAAGTAGGCTCAACAGTATCAACTGGAGAAAAGTCATGAACTTGTCTTGACATGGTCTCTCTGATATATACTTCTACATGGACACGCTCTGACCATTATTTTATACATAGAGAAAAGCATGGTGGAAATTCAGGCCTCTCGTTCAGAGTGTTAGGTTGCGTCTAAAATGACTCGGTATTCACCATATACTGCACTTTGACCAGAGCCCTATGGGGAGGGGAGAGGCGAGAAGAGGAAAGGATACAATAAAAGAGGAGAGGCAAGGAAAGGTGAGGATAAAAGTGGAGAGGAGAGGATAAGAGAGGAGAGAGGAGGATAAAAGAGGGGAGAGGAGAAGATAAAAGAGGAGAGAGGAGAGGATAAGAGAGGAGAGAGGAGGATAAAAGAGGGGAGAGGAGGATAAAAGAGGGGAGAGGAGAAGATAAAAGAGGAGAGAGGAGAGGATAAGAGAGGAGAGAGGAGGATAAAAGAGGGGAGAGGAGAAGATAAAAGAGGAGAGAGGAGAGAGGAGAGAGGAGAGGATGAGAGAGGAGAGGATAAAAGAGGAGAGAGGAGAGGTGGGGATAAGAGGAGAGAGGAGAGGATAAGAGAGGAGAGAGGAGGATAAAAGAGGGGAGAGGAGAAGATAAAAGAGGAGAGAGGAGAGAGGAGAGAGGAGAGAGGAGAGAAAAGAGAATGAGAGAGGAGAGGATAAAAGAGGAGAGAGGAGAGGATAAGAGAGGAGAGAGGAGAGGATAAGAGAGGAGAGAGGAGAGGATAAGAGAGGAGAGGAGAGAGGAGAGGATAAGAGAGGAGAGAGGAGAGGATAAAAGAGGAGAGGATAAAAGAGGAGAGAGGAGATGATAAGAGAGGAGAGAGGAGAGGATAAAAGAGGAGAGAGGAGAGGATAAGAGAGGAGAGGATAAAAGAGGAGAGAGGAGATGATAAGAGAGGAGAGAGGAGAGGATAAAGAGGAGAGAGGAGAGGATAAAAGAGGAGAGGATAAAAGAGGAGAGAGGAGATGATAAGAGAGGAGAGAGGAGAGGATAAAAGAGGAGAGGATAAAAGAGGTGAGAGGAGAGGATAAAAGAGGAGAGGATAAAAGAGGAGAGAGGAGAGGATAAAAGAGGAGAGAGGAGAGGATAAAAGAGGAGAGGATAAAAGAGGAGAGAGGAGAGGATAAAAGAGGAGAGAGGAGAGGATAAGAGAGGAGAGAGGAGAGGATAAGAGAGGAGAGAGGAGAGGATAAGAGAGGAGAGAGGAGATGATAAGAGAGGAGAGAGGAGAGGATAAGAGAGGAGAGAGGAGAGGATAAAAGAGGAGAGAGGAGAAGATAAGAGAGGAGAGAGGAGAGGATAAAAGAGGAGAGGATAAGAGAGGAGAGAGGAGAGGATAAAGAGGAGAGAGGAGAGGATAAAAGAGGAGAGGATAAGAGAGGAGAGAGGAGAGGATAAAAGAGGAGAGAGGAGAGGATAAAAGAGGAGAGGATAAGAGAGGAGAGAGGAGAGGATAAAAGAGGAGAGAGGAGAGGATAAAAGAGGAGAGAGGAGAGGATAAAAGAGGAGAGAGGAGAGGATAAAAGAGGAGAGAGGAGAGGATAAAAGAGGAGAGGATAAGAGAGGAGAGGATAAAAGAGGAGAGAGGAGAGGATAAAAGAGGAGAGAGGAGAGGATAAAAGAGGAGAGGATAAGAGAGGAGAGAGGAGAGGATAAAAGAGGAGAGAGGAGAGGATAAAAGAGCAGAGGATAAGAGAGGAGAGAGGAGAGGATAAAAGAGGAGAGAGTAGAGGATAAAAGAGGAGAGGATAAGAGAGGAGAGAGGAGAGGATAAAAGAGGAGAGAGGAGAGGATAAAAGAGGAGAGGATAAGAGAGGAGAGAGGAGAGGATAAAAGAGGAGAGAGGAGAGGATAAAAGAGGAGAGAGGAGATGATAAGAGAGGAGAGAGGAGAGGATAAAAGAGGAGAGGATAAGAGAGGAGAGAGGAGAGGATAAAAGAGGAGAGAGGAGAGGATAAAAGAGGAGAGAGGAGAGGATAAAAGAGGAGAGGATAAAAGAGGAGAGAGGAGAGGATAAGAGAGGAGAGAGGAGAGGATAAAAGAGGAGAGAGGAGAGGATAAAAGAGGAGAGAGGAGAGGATAAAAGAGGAGAGAGGAGAGGATAAGAGAGGAGAGAGGAGAGGATAAAAGAGGAGAGAGGAGAGGATAAGAGAGGAGAGAGGAGAGGATAAGAGAGGAGAGAGGAGAGGATAAAAGAGGAGAGGATAAGAGAGGAGAGAGGAGAGGATAAAAGAGGAGAGAGGAGGATAAAAGAGGGGAGAGGAGAAGATAAAAGAGGAGAGAGGAGAGGATAAAAGAGGAGAGAGGAGAGGATAAGAGAGGAGAGAGGAGAGGATAAAAGAGGAGAGGATAAGAGAGGAGAGAGGAGAGGATAAAAGAGGAGAGAGGAGAGGATAAGAGAGGAGAGGATAAAAGAGGAGAGAGGAGAGGATAAAAGAGGAGAGAGGAGAGGATAAGAGAGGAGAGAGGAGAGGATAAAAGAGGAGAGAGGAGAGGATAAAAGAGGAGAGAGGAGAGGATGAGAGAGGAGAGGATAAGAGAGGAGAGGATAAAAGAGGAGAGAGGAGAGGATAAGAGAGGAGAGAGGAGAGGATAAAAGAGGAGAGAGGAGAGGATAAAAGAGGAGAGAGGAGAGGATAAGAGAGGAGAGAGGAGAGGATAAAAGAGGAGAGAGGAGAGGATAAGAGAGGAGAGAGGAGAGGATAAAAGAGGAGAGAGGAGAGGATAAGAGAGGAGAGAGGAGAGGATAAGAGAGGAGAGAGGAGAGGATAAGAGAGGAGAGAGGAGAGGATAAGAGAGGAGAGAGGAGAGGATAAAAGAGGAGAGAGGAGAGGATAAAAGAGGAGAGAGGAGAGGATAAAAGAGGAGAGAGGAGAGGTGGGGATAAAAGAGGAGAGAGGAGAGGATAAAAGAGGAGAGAGGAGAGGATAAGAGAGGAGAGAGGAGAGGATAAGAGAGGAGAGAGGAGAGGATAAGAGAGGAGAGAGGAGAGGATAAAAGAGGAGAGAGGAGAGGATAAAAGAGGAGAGAGGAGAGGATAAAAGAGGAGAGAGGAGAGGATAAGAGAGGAGAGAGGAGAGGATAAGAGAGGAGAGGATAAAAGAGGAGAGAGGAGAGGATAAGAGAGGAGAGGATAAAAGAGGAGAGAGGAGAGGATAAAAGAGGAGAGAGGAGAGGATAAAAGAGGAGAGAGGAGAGGATAAGAGAGGAGAGGATAAAAGAGGAGAGAGGAGAGGATAAGAGAGGAGAGGATAAAAGAGGAGAGAGGAGAGGATAAAAGAGGAGAGGATAAAAGAGGAGAGAGGAGAGGATAAGAGAGGAGAGGATAAAAGAGGAGAGAGGAGAGGTGGGGATAAAAGAGGAGAGAGGAGAGGATAAATGAAGAGAGAGGAGAGGTGAGGATAAAATAAAAGAGAGGAGAGAGAAGAGAATAAGATAAAAGAGGAGAGAACTCTCTAATTGAATTTGTAAAACAACAGAGGAATTGATTAGTAAATGAGGCATGGAAGGCCAGAATCAAAAATGTATTACTAGAGCAGCACAACCCTGCTACTGAGAAACAAGCAACGACCTGTGGAACCATCATAATGAAGTGTGTGTGTGTGTGTGTGTGTGTGTGTGTGTGTGTGTGTGTGTGTGTGTGTGTGTGTGTGTGTGTGTATGTGTGTGTGTGTGTGTGTGTGTGTGCCTTATTGTGCACACACACACACACCCTATTAAAAGGGTGAAATTGAGAGACTTGGCATGAGGGAATTAAATTACTGGAGTCCTTGAGGGTGAGCAGGACAGCCCATCTTTAGTGTATCAGCACATTCTACGCCCCAAACACTGGTTGTGTGTGTGTCCTGTCCACGCTCAACCCCAAGCAGAAGCTCTGAATCATAGTGATTTGTCATCTTTGGGGTGTGTCCTGAGTCTTGTGTTATGACTGTGTGGGGGAACAAAGTATGGTCGTCTCCACACACATCAACAACACACAACACACTCAGCCCTGGGACTGGCCCTGTGATACATCACTGACAGTTCTACACTATGGAGGACACACACACATACACACACACACATACACACCCACACAGAGGACACACACACACACCCCCCCCACACACACACACACCCACACAGAGGACACCCCCCCCCCCCACACACACACACACACACACCCACACAGAGGACCCCCCCCACACACACACACAGCCCTAAGAAGTGCGGACCACTAGTAGTACTCACCACCAGAAATCATTATGATGCTCAAACTGACATCTGTCCTGGAGAGGTATCCGGTAACCATGGCCTAAAACTGTCCAGTATTCCCCTAGAGCAGGGCTACTCAACTCTTACCCTACAAGGTATCCATGGCCTAAAACTGTCCAGTATTCCCCTAGAGCAGGGCTACTCAACTCTTACCCTACAAGGTATCCATGGCCTAAAACTGTCCAGTATTCCCCTAGAGCAGGGCTACTCAACTCTTACCCTACAAGGTATCCATGGCCTAAAACTGTCCAGTATTCCCCTAGAGCAGGGCTACTCAACTCTTACCCTACAAGGTATCCATGGCCTAAAACTGTCCAGTATTCCCCTAGAGCAGGGCTACTCAACTCTTACCCTACAAGGTATCCATGGCCTAAAACTGTCCAGTATTCCCCTAGAGCAGGGCTACTCAACTCTTACCCTACAAGGTATCCATGGCCTAAAACTGTCCAGTATTCCCCTAGAGCAGGGCTACTCAACTCTTACCCTACAAGGTATCCATGGCCTAAAACTGTCCAGTATTCCCCTAGAGCAGGGCTACTCAACTCTTACCCTACAAGGTATCCATGGCCTAAAACTGTCCAGTATTCCCCTAGAGGAGGACTACTCAACTCTTACCCTACAAGGTATCCATGGCCTAAAACTGTCCAGTATTCCCCTAGAGCAGGGCTACTCAACTCTTACCCTACAAGGTATCCATGGCCTAAAACTGTCCAGTATTCCCCTAGAGCAGGGCTACTCAACTCTTACCCTACAAGGTATCCATGGCCTAAAACTGTCCAGTATTCCCCTAGAGCAGGGCTACTCAACTCTTACCCTACAAGGTATCCATGGCCTAAAACTGTCCAGTATTCCCCTAGAGGAGGACTACTCAACTCTTACCCTACAAGGTATCCATGGCCTAAAACTGTCCAGTATTCCCCTAGAGCAGGGCTACTCAACTCTTACCCTACAAGGTATCCATGGCCTAAAACTGTCCAGTATTCCCCTAGAGCAGGGCTACTCAACTCTTACCCTACAAGGTATCCATGGCCTAAAACTGTCCAGTATTCCCCTAGAGCAGGACTACTCAACTCTTACCCTACAAGGTATCCATGGCCTAAAACTGTCCAGTATTCCCCTAGAGCAGGGCTACTCAACTCTTACCCTACAAGGTATCCATGGCCTAAAACTGTCCAGTATTCCCCTAGAGCAGGGCTACTCAACTCTTACCCTACAAGGTATCCATGGCCTAAAACTGTCCAGTATTCCCCTAGAGCAGGACTACTCAACTCTTACCCTACAAGGTATCCATGGCCTAAAACTGTCCAGTATTCCCCTAGAGCAGGGCTACTCAACTCTTACCCTACAAGGTCCGGAGCCTGCTGCTTTTCTGTTCTACCTAATAATTCATTGCACCGACCTGGTGTCCCAGGTCTAAATCAGTCCCTGATTGCAGGGCAACAATGACAAAACGTGGTGGAACTGGCTTCCAGGTCCAGAGATGAGAGTGAGGGGCCTAGAGACTAACTCCACCTACCTTATCAATCTAAATCATCTATCCACATCCACTCTGTGTGTTTACCCACCAAACCTCCAAACCGCTCTACTTTACAACTCAATCCATCTTCTGTTCAACTGATGGCACAAGTCCTCTAGGGCTCCTCTGATTATTCACAGGGTCTGTGTCCCAAATGGCACCCTATTCCATACAGTGTACTTCTTTTGACCCGAGCCCAATTGGTTTCCCTATGGGTTCTGGTCAAAAGTAGCACACTATATAGGGTTCCGTTTAAGATGCAGCCAGAAGAGTCATCTCTCCTGTTGTTGCAGGCTTCAGTCTTCTGTAGTCTAATGCGTTTTTATGTCCTACTGACATTTCAGTGACATGACAGGCCTGTCAGTCATTATTAACTGTTAATCACTGGAACCCAATGGGACATGACATAGAATGTTATAAAAAACTGATAGGTTAGGATTAAGTCCATTTTTAAATATATAGATGTCTGTCTACCAATCAGCTAGATCCCCAGCTTAGCAGTTGTAAAAGTAAAGGAGGCAAGAAAAGGAGTCCAAAAGAGTATTAGGACACTGCAGATCAGGTGTCTATCTACCTGTCAGTGAGAGATGACCTGGCTTTGTGAGAGATGACCTGGCTTTGTGAGAGATGACCTGGCTTTGTGAGAGATCACCTGGCTTTGTGAGAGATCACCTGGCTTTGTGAGAGATCACCTGGCTTTGTGAGAGATCACCTGGCTTTGCAGTCATGAAGTTAAGGAGAGGAGGAAAGAAGTCCATTAAAAGTATTGGGACAATTCTGGACAGAGACAGAGACACAGAGAAAGACAGAGAGAAACAGAGAGAGAAACAGAGAGAGAGAGACAGAGACAGAGAGAGAGACAGAGAGAAACAGAGAGAGACAGAGAGAGAGACAGAGACAGAGACAGAGACAGAGAGAAACACAGAGAGAGAGAGACAGAGAGAGAGACAGAGACAGAGACAGAGAGAAACAGAGAGAGAGAGAGAGACAGAGAGAGAGACAGACAGAGAGACAGAGAGAGAGACAGAGAGAGAGACAGAGAGAGAGAGACACAGAGACACAGGGAGACAGAGAGAGAGACATAGTCGGAGAGACAGAGACATAGAGTCAGAGACAGAGAGACAACAGAGAGAGAGAGAGGCATACAGAGAATGACAGAGACAGAGGCAGACAGAGACAGAGAGAGACAAAGACAGAGAGAGACAGAGACAGGGGCAGACAGAGACAGAGAGAGAGACAGAGAGAGAGACAGAGAGAGAGACAGAGGCAGACAGAGACAGAGAGAGAGACAGAGAGAGAGAGAGACAGAGACAGGGGCAGACAGAGACAGAGAGAGAGACAGAGAGAGAGAGAGACAGAGACAGGGGCAGACAGAGACAGAGAGAGAGACAGAGAGAGAGAGAGAGACAGAGGCAGACAGAGAGAGTCTGAGTGCAGCTGGCTTTGAGCCAGAAACCGTTTTGTTTTACATCCGCTTCTTCTCTTCAACTCTTCCCCTCTTCTCTCCCTCCTCTCCTCTCCTCATCCCCCTTCTCTCCCTCCTCTCCTCTCCTCATCCCCCTTCTCTCCCTCCTCTCCTCTCCTCATCCCCCTTCTCTCCCTCCTGTCCTCTCCCCCCTTCCCTACCTCCTCTCCTCCATCCCCCTGGCACCAGCCTTTAATTTACAAGCAACACACACCATTACCTGACGCAGTGTTTGTGTGTGTGTGTGTGTGTGTGTGTGTGTGTGTGTGTGTGTGTGTGTGTGTGTGTGTGTGTGTGTGTGTGTGTGTGTGTGTGTGTGTAATGGGGGGTCAAATCCATTTCACACACTCACACAGTACACTAAAGAGGTCCCTAGTCCTGACATCGGTAAGGGAGGGAGGCTGCAGCGAACAAAAACGACATACTGATAGACAAGCTTGTTTTCAGCCACACACACCGCAAACACAAGCAGCACACACACACACCGCAAACACAAGCAGCACACACACACAATGCAAACACACGCAGCACACACACACAATGCAAACACACGCAGCACACACACACAATGCAAACACACGCAGCACACATACAGCACACACACACAATGCAAACACACGCAGCACACATACAGCACACACACACAATGCAAACACACGCAGCACACATACAGCACACACACCGCAAACACATGCAGAACACACATAGCACACACACACACACCGCAAACACACGCAGCACACACACACACAATGCAAACACACGCAGCACACACACCGAGCACACATACAGTACACACACCGCAAACACACGCAGCACACACATAGCACACACACACACCGCAAACACACACAGCACACACCGCAAACACACACAGTACACACACACCGCAAACACACGCAGCACACACACACACACCACAAACACACGCAGCACACACACACACACTGCAAACACACGCAGCACACACCGCAAACACATACAGCACACACACACACACACCGCAAACACATGCAGCACACACACACACACACCGCAAACACACGCAGCACACACCGCAAACACACACAGCACACACACACACCGCAAACACACACAGCACACATACAGCACACACCGCAAACACACACAGCACACATACACACCGCAAACACACGCAGCACACACACACCGCAAACACACGCAGCACACACACACACAGCAAGCACGCACAGCACACACAAACACACACACAGCAAACACACACAGCACACACACACACCGCAAACACACGCAGCACACATACAGCACACACACACACCGCAAACACACGCAGCCCACACACACACTGTACAGCTGTAACATAATAATTTAGCACACTCTTTATCCAACGTGACTTACAGGTAGATAAATAAAATGTTATGTTTTAATAAAAATGTTATATTCCCGGTGTAAAACTAAGCTGTCCATTTTTTATAAAGGCTGCACCTGACACAGTAGGCTCCCTCTGCCATGCTCTCTGTGTCGGCACTGTGTCTCCCAATGACATATCTCACAACTGTCTTGTCACCTGTCAGCACTGTCACCACCATGGGTCCCTGTTCCATCTCTATGACACTGAAGTCACGTTCAGTGAGCCATCTAAACTGACACCAGATGTTCTGGGAACCTGTTGGTGTCACAGCACCAGTGATGAGATACCGCTGGTGCCATACCGCTGAGTTTAACTAGACTTAAACTAAATCCATGGTACTTAGAAGCACTGAGTTCTTGATTTAATTCCCTGCATGGGTCTTATCTCCTGAATACTTTATATTGTATACAGAATATCATACTAATTGTGAGAGCCTCCTTGTCAGGAAATTAGAATTCTGGGCTATAATAGGGCTTAAAAGCAGCAAGAAGAAGTGAGAGTAAGCCATAACAGGGCAACATAACACAAAGACTAGAGTAAACAGAGTCCACAGCAGCCCTGTACCAGCCCTCCTTCAGTGTATTAGATATACATATCATTATGTTGGCAGTACCTTGATAGGTAGTCAGAACCAACACAGTAGGATGTTAATAGGGACTGGCTACAACACACACCTGAGCACTCTGTGTGATAACACCCGGGTAATAATCCCTGTGAGCACTGGGAACCACACAGAGAGCTGAGGAGTGTGGGTAAATATAGGGAATTATGATGACTAGAGTAGACAAACAGGCCATTATGACCAGAGGAGGTGACAGAGAGCGGGGAGAGGTGACACACACATGGTGACACACACAGACACACTGACACACACACAGAATCAGGAGATGAGATGTGTGACTGATATCTATGCTGCTACGCTACAATCAGTTATCTCACATATCCTCATTGTGAGATATGACATCTGATTTAAAAATATAGATATTTAAACCTGTATTTAACTAGGCAAATATGTTGCATTCAAGTCTTTTGTGAAACGTAATTAATTGCAGAATTGGCAGAAACTTCTGCCGTTATTCATTGCACAACCCAACAGACCTGTGTATCATTTCAAATACTACAGCTGGCCTTGATTGAGCTTGTCTGGTACTTGGAACCAACAAAGTAGCAGCCAAACTCCACACCTGGCCATGTTGGCCTCCAGGCAGGCTAAAGCCAAACTCCACACCTGCCTATGTTGGACTCCAGGCAGGCTAAAGCCGAACTCCACACCTGCCCATGTTGGCCTCCAGGCAGGCTAAAGCCAAACTCCACACCTGCCCATGTTGGCCTCCAGGCAGGCTAAAGCCAAACTCCACACCTGCCCTAGTTGGCCTCCAGGCAGGCTGAAGCCAAACTCCACACCTGCCCATGTTGGCCTCCAGGCAGGCTAAAGCAAAACTCCACACCTTGCCACTGTTGGCCTCCTGACAGGCTATAGCAAAACTCCACACCTTGCCCATGTTGGCCTCCAGGCAGGCTAAAGGAAAACCACACCTTGCCATGTTGGCCTCCAGGCAGGCTATAACAAAACTCCACACCTTGCCACTGTTGGCCTCCAGACAGGCTAAAGCAAAACTCCACACCTTGCCACTGTTGGCCTCCAGGCAGGCTAAAGGAAAACTCCACACCTTGCCACTGTTGGCCTCCAGGCAGGCTATAGCAAAACTCCACACCTTGCCATGTTGGCCTCCAGGCAGGCTAAAGACAAACTCCACACCTTGCCATGTTGGCCTCCAGGCAGGCTAAAGCAAAACTCCACACCTTGCCATGTTGGCCTCCAGGCAGGCTAAAGCAAAACTCCACACCTACCATGTTGGCCTCCAGGCAGGCTAAAGCCAAACTCCACACCTTGCCATGTTGGCCTCCAGGCAGGCTAAAGCCAAACTCCACACCTGCCCATGTTGGCCTCCAGACAGGCTATAGCAAAACTCCATACCTTGACCATGTTGGCCTCCAGGCAGGCTAAAAGAAAACTCCACACCTTGCCACTGTTGGCCTCCAGACAGGCTATAGCAAAACTCCACACCTTGACCATGTTGGCCTCCAGGCAGGCTATAACAAAACTCCACACCTGCCCATGTTGGCCTCCAGGCAGGCTACAACAAAACTCCACACCTTGCGACTGTTGGCCTCCAGACAGGCTATAGCAAAACTCCATACCTTGACCATGTTGGCCTCCAGGCAGGGTAAAGGAAAACTCCACACCTTGCCACTGTTGGCCTCCAGACAGGCTAAAGCAAAACTCCACAACTGCCCATGTTGGCCTCCAGGCAGGCTAAAGGAAAACTCCACACCTTGCCACTGTTGGCCTCAAGGCAGGCTAAAGACAAACTCCACACCTTGCCATGTTGGCCTCCAGGTGCGCTAAAGCAAAACTCCACACCTTGCCATGTTGGCCTCCAGGCAGGCTAAAGCAAAACTCCACACCTGCCCATGTTGGCCTCCAGGCAGGCTAAAGGAAAACTCCACACCTTGCCACTGTTGGCCTCCAGGCAGGCTATAGCAAAACTCCACACCTTGCCATGTTGGCCTCCAGGCAGGCTAAAGCAAAACTCCACACCTTGCCACTGTTGGCCTCCAGGCAGGCTAAAGGAAAACTCCACACCTTGCCACTGTTGGCCTCCAGACAGGCTATAGCAAAACTCCACACCTTGACCATGTTGGCCTCCAGGCAGGCTATAACAAAACTCCACACCTTGCCATGTTGGCCTCCAGGCAGGCTAAAGCAAAACTCCACACCTTGCCATGTTGGCCTCCAGGCAGGCTACAGCAAAACTCCACACCTGCCCATGTTGGCCTCCAGGCAGGCTAAAGCCAAACTCCACACCTTGCCATGTTGGCGTCCAGGCAGGCTAAAGCCAAACTCCACACCTGCCCATGTTGGCCTCCAGGCAGGCTAAAGGAAAAATCCATACCTTGCCATGTTGGCCTCCAGGCAGGCTATAACAAAACTCCACACCTTGACCATGTTGGCCTCCAGGCAGGCTAAAGGAAAACTCCATACCTTGCCATGTTGGCCTCCAGGCAGGCTATAACAAAACTCCACACCTTGACCATGTAGGCCTCCAGGCAGGCTAAAGGAAAACTCCATACCTTGCCATGTTGGCCTCCAGGCAGGCTAAAGCAAAACTCCACACCTGCCCATGTTGGCCTCCAGGCAGGCTATAGCAAAACTCCACACCTTGACCATGTTGGCCTCCAGGCAGGCTAAAGGAAAACTCCATACTTTGCCATGTTGGCCTCCAGGCAGGCTATAACAAAACTCCACACCTTGAACATGTTGGCCTCCAGGCAGGCTAAAGGAAAACTCCATACCTTGCCATGTTGGCCTCCAGGCAGGCTAAAGCAAAACTCCACACCTGCCCATGTTGGCCTCCAGGCAGGCTAAAGGAAAACTCCACACCTTGCCACTGTTGGCCTCCAGGCAGGCTAAAGGAAAACTCCACACCTTGCCAATGTTGGCCTCCAGGCAGGCTATAGCAAAACTCCACACCTTGCCATGTTGGCCTCCAGGCAGTCTAAAGCAAAACTCCACACATGCCCATGTTGGCCTCCAGGCAGGCTAAAGGGAAACTCCACACCTTGCCATGTTGGCCTCCAGGCAGGCTATAACAAAACTCCACACCTTGCCATGTTGGCCTCCAGGCAGGCTAAAGGAAAACACCATACCTTGCCTTGTTGGCCTCCAGGCAGGCTATAGCAAAACTCCACACCTTGACCATGTTGGCCTCCAGGCAGGCTAAAGGAAAACTCCACACCTTGCCACTGTTGGCCTCCAGACAGGCTATAGCAAAACTCCACACCTTGACCATGTTGGCCTCCAGGCAGGCTAAAGGAAAACTCCATACCTTGCCATGTTGGCCTCCAGACAGGCTATAGCAAAACTCCACACCTTGACCATGTTGGCCTCCAAGCAGGCTATAACAAAACTCCACACCTTGCCATGTTGGCCTCCAGGCAGGCTAAAGCAAAACTCCACACCTTGCCATGTTGGCCTCCAGGCAGGCTAAAGCAAAACTCCACACCTGCCCATGTTGGCCTCCAGGCAGGCTAAAGCCAAACTCCACACCTTGCCATGTTGGCCTCCAGGCAGGCTAAAGCCAAACTCCACACCTGCCCATGTTGGCCTCCAGGCAGGCTAAAGCAAAACTCCACACATGCCCATGTTGGCCTCCAGGCAGGCTAAAGCGAAACTCCACACCTTGCCATGTTGGCCTCCAGGCAGGCTATAACAAAACTCCACACCTTGCCATGTTGGCCTCCAGGCAGGCTAAAGGAAAACTCCATACCTTGCCATGTTGGCCTCCAGGCAGGCTATAGCAAAACTCCACACCTTGACCATGATGGCCTCCAGGCAGGCTAAAGGAAAACTCCACACCTTGCCACTGTTGGCCTCCAGGCAGGCTAAAGGAAAACTCCACACCTTGCCACTGTTGGCCTCCAGACAGGCTATAGCAAAACTCCACACCTTGACCATGTTGGCCTCCAGGCAGGCTAAAGGAAAAATCCATACCTTGCCATGTTGGCCTCCAGACAGGCTATAGCAAAACTCCACACCTTGACCATGTTGGCCTCCAGGCAGGCTATAACAAAACTCCACACCTTGCCATGTTGGCCTCCAGGCAGGCTAAAGCAAAACTCCACACCTGCCCATGTTGGCCTCCAGGTAGGTTAAAGCCAAACTCCACACCTTGCCATGTTGGCCTCCAGGCAGGCTAAAGCCAAACTCCACACCTGCCCATGTTGGCCTCCAGGCAGGCTAAAGGAAAACTCCATACCTTGCCATGTTGGCCTCCAGGCAGGCTATAACAACACTCCACACCTTGACCATGTCGGCCTCCAGGCAGGCTAAAGGAAAACTCCATACCTTGCCATGTTGGCCTCCAGGCAGGCTATAACAAAACTCCACACCTTGACCATGTAGGCCTCCAGGCAGGCTAAAGGAAAACTCCATACCTTGCCATGTTGGCCTCCAGGCAGGCTAAAGCAAAACTCCACACCTGCCCATGTTGGCCTCCAGGCAGGCAATAGCAAAACTCCACACCTTGACGATGTTGGCCTCCAGGCAGGCTAAAGGAAAACTCCATACCTTGCCATGTTGGCCTCCAGGCAGGCTATAACAAAACTCCACACCTTGAACATGTTGGCCTCCAGGCAGGCTAAAGGAAAACTCCATACCTTGCCATGTTGGCCTCCAGGCAGGCTAAAGCAAAACTCCACACCTGCCCATGTTGGCCTCCAGGCAGGCTAAAGGAAAACTCCACACCTTGCCACTGTTGGCCTCCAGGCAGGCTAAAGGAAAACTCCACACCTTGCCAATGTTGGCCTCAAGGCAGGCTATAGCAAAACTCCACACCTTGCCATGTTGGCCTCCAGGCAGGCTAAAGCAAAACTCCACACATGCCCATGTTGGCCTCCAGGCAGGCTAAAGCGAAACTCCACACCTTGCCATGTTGGCCTCCAGGCAGGCTATAACAAAATTCCACACCTTGCCATGTTGGCCTCCAGGCAGGCTAAAGGAAAACTCCATACCTTGCCATGTTGGCCTCCAGGCAGGCTATAGCAAAACTCCACACCTTGACCATGTTGGCCTCCAGGCAGGCTAAAGGAAAACTCCACACCTTGCCACTGTTGGCCTCCAGGCAGGCTAAAGGAAAACTCCACACCTTGCCATGTTGGCCTCCAGGCAGGCTATAACAAAACTCCACACCTTGCGACTGTTGGCCTCCAGACAGGCTAAAGCAAAACTCCACACCTGCCC
Source organism: Salmo trutta (assembly GCF_901001165.1). Taxonomy (NCBI): domain Eukaryota; kingdom Metazoa; phylum Chordata; class Actinopteri; order Salmoniformes; family Salmonidae; genus Salmo; species Salmo trutta. Next base: position 63,480,297 of record NC_042957.1, on the reverse strand, counting down.
ATGTTGGCCTCCAGGCAGGCTAAAGGAAAATTCCACACCTTGCCACTGTTTGCCTCCAGGCAGGCTATAGCCAAACTCCACACCTTGCCAAGTTGGCCTCCAGGCAAGCTATAACAAAACTCCACACCTTGCGACTGTTGGCCTCCAGACAGGCTAAAGCAAATCTCCACACCTGCCCATGTTGGCCTCCAGGCAGGCTAAAGGAAAACCACACCTTGCCATGTTGGCCTCCAGGCAGGCTATAACAAAACTCCACACCTTGCCACTGTTGGCCTCCAGACAGGCTAAAGCAAAACTCCACACCTTGCCACTGTTGGCCTCCAGGCAGGCTAAAGGAAAACTCCACACCTTGCCACTGTTGGCCTCCAGGCAGGCTATAGCAAAACTCCACACCTTGCCATGTTGGCCTCCAGGCAGGCTAAAGACAAACTCCACACCTTGCCATGTTGGCCTCCAGGCAGGCTAAAGCAAAACTCCACACCTTGCCATGTTGGCCTCCAGGCAGGCTAAAGCAAAACTCCACACCTACCATGTTGGCCTCCAGGCAGGCTAAAGCCAAACTCCACACCTTGCCATGTTGGCCTCCAGGCAGGCTAAAGCCAAACTCCACACCTGCCCATGTTGGCCTCCAGACAGGCTATAGCAAAACTCCATACCTTGACCATGTTGGCCTCCAGGCAGGCTAAAAGAAAACTCCACACCTTGCCACTGTTGGCCTCCAGACAGGCTATAGCAAAACTCCACACCTTGACCATGTTGGCCTCCAGGCAGGCTATAACAAAACTCCACACCTGCCCATGTTGGCCTCCAGGCAGGCTACAACAAAACTCCACACCTTGCGACTGTTGGCCTCCAGACAGGCTATAGCAAAACTCCATACCTTGACCATGTTGGCCTCCAGGCAGGCTAAAGGAAAACTCCACACCTTGCCACTGTTGGCCTCCAGACAGGCTAAAGCAAAACTCCACAACTGCCCATGTTGGCCTCCAGGCAGGCTAAAGGAAAACTCCACACCTTGCCACTGTTGGCCTCAAGGCAGGCTAAAGACAAACTCCACACCTTGCCATGTTGGCCTCCAGGTGCGCTAAAGCAAAACTCCACACCTTGCCATGTTGGCCTCCAGGCAGGCTAAAGCAAAACTCCACACCTGCCCATGTTGGCCTCCAGGCAGGCTAAAGGAAAACTCCACACCTTGCCACTGTTGGCCTCCAGGCAGGCTATAGCAAAACTCCACACCTTGCCATGTTGGCCTCCAGGCAGGCTAAAGCAAAACTCCACACCTTGCCACTGTTGGCCTCCAGGCAGGCTAAAGGAAAACTCCACACCTTGCCACTGTTGGCCTCCAGACAGGCTATAGCAAAACTCCACACCTTGACCATGTTGGCCTCCAGGCAGGCTATAACAAAACTCCACACCTTGCCATGTTGGCCTCCAAGCAGGCTAAAGCAAAACTCCACACCTTGCCATGTTGGCCTCCAGGCAGGCTACAGCAAAACTCCACACCTGCCCATGTTGGCCTCCAGGCAGGCTAAAGCCAAACTCCACACCTTGCCATGTTGGCGTCCAGGCAGGCTAAAGCCAAACTCCACACCTGCCCATGTTGGCCTCCAGGCAGGCTAAAGGAAAAATCCATACCTTGCCATGTTGGCCTCCAGGCAGGCTATAACAAAACTCCACACCTTGACCATGTTGGCCTCCAGGCAGGCTAAAGGAAAACTCCATACCTTGCCATGTTGGCCTCCAGGCAGGCTATAACAAAACTCCACACCTTGACCATGTAGGCCTCCAGGCAGGCTAAAGGAAAACTCCATACCTTGCCATGTTGGCCTCCAGGCAGGCTAAAGCAAAACTCCACACCTGCCCATGTTGGCCTCCAGGCAGGCTATAGCAAAACTCCACACCTTGACCATGTTGGCCTCCAGGCAGGCTAAAGGAAAACTCCATACTTTGCCATGTTGGCCTCCAGGCAGGCTATAACAAAACTCCACACCTTGAACATGTTGGCCTCCAGGCAGGCTAAAGGAAAACTCCATACCTTGCCATGTTGGCCTCCAGGCAGGCTAAAGCAAAACTCCACACCTGCCCATGTTGGCCTCCAGGCAGGCTAAAGGAAAACTCCACACCTTGCCACTGTTGGCCTCCAGGCAGGCTAAAGGAAAACTCCACACCTTGCCAATGTTGGCCTCCAGGCAGGCTATAGCAAAACTCCACACCTTGCCATGTTGGCCTCCAGGCAGTCTAAAGCAAAACTCCACACATGCCCATGTTGGCCTCCAGGCAGGCTAAAGGGAAACTCCACACCTTGCCATGTTGGCCTCCAGGCAGGCTATAACAAAACTCCACACCTTGCCATGTTGGCCTCCAGGCAGGCTAAAGGAAAACACCATACCTTGCCTTGTTGGCCTCCAGGCAGGCTATAGCAAAACTCCACACCTTGACCATGTTGGCCTCCAGGCAGGCTAAAGGAAAACTCCACACCTTGCCACTGTTGGCCTCCAGACAGGCTATAGCAAAACTCCACACCTTGACCATGTTGGCCTCCAGGCAGGCTAAAGGAAAACTCCATACCTTGCCATGTTGGCCTCCAGACAGGCTATAGCAAAACTCCACACCTTGACCATGTTGGCCTCCAAGCAGGCTATAACAAAACTCCACACCTTGCCATGTTGGCCTCCAGGCAGGCTAAAGCAAAACTCCACACCTTGCCATGTTGGCCTCCAGGCAGGCTAAAGCAAAACTCCACACCTGCCCATGTTGGCCTCCAGGCAGGCTAAAGCCAAACTCCACACCTTGCCATGTTGGCCTCCAGGCAGGCTAAAGCCAAACTCCACACCTGCCCATGTTGGCCTCCAGGCAGGCTAAAGCAAAACTCCACACATGCCCATGTTGGCCTCCAGGCAGGCTAAAGCGAAACTCCACACCTTGCCATGTTGGCCTCCAGGCAGGCTATAACAAAACTCCACACCTTGCCATGTTGGCCTCCAGGCAGGCTAAAGGAAAACTCCATACCTTGCCATGTTGGCCTCCAGGCAGGCTATAGCAAAACTCCACACCTTGACCATGATGGCCTCCAGGCAGGCTAAAGGAAAACTCCACACCTTGCCACTGTTGGCCTCCAGGCAGGCTAAAGGAAAACTCCACACCTTGCCACTGTTGGCCTCCAGACAGGCTATAGCAAAACTCCACACCTTGACCATGTTGGCCTCCAGGCAGGCTAAAGGAAAACTCCATACCTTGCCATGTTGGCCTCCAGGCAGGCTATAACAACACTCCACACCTTGACCATGTCGGCCTCCAGGCAGGCTAAAGGAAAACTCCATACCTTGCCATGTTGGCCTCCAGGCAGGCTATAACAAAACTCCACACCTTGACCATGTAGGCCTCCAGGCAGGCTAAAGGAAAACTCCATACCTTGCCATGTTGGCCTCCAGGCAGGCTAAAGCAAAACTCCACATCTGCCCATGTTGGCCTCCAGGCAGGCAATAGCAAAACTCCACACCTTGACGATGTTGGCCTCCAGGCAGGCTAAAGGAAAACTCCATACCTTGCCATGTTGGCCTCCAGGCAGGCTATAACAAAACTCCACACCTTGAACATGTTGGCCTCCAGGCAGGCTAAAGGAAAACTCCATACCTTGCCATGTTGGCCTCCAGGCAGGCTAAAGCAAAACTCCACACCTGCCCATGTTGGCCTCCAGGCAGGCTAAAGGAAAACTCCACACCTTGCCACTGTTGGCCTCCAGGCAGGCTAAAGGAAAACTCCACACCTTGCCAATGTTGGCCTCAAGGCAGGCTATAGCAAAACTCCACACCTTGCCATGTTGGCCTCCAGGCAGGCTAAAGCAAAACTCCACACATGCCCATGTTGGCCTCCAGGCAGGCTAAAGCGAAACTCCACACCTTGCCATGTTGGCCTCCAGGCAGGCTATAACAAAATTCCACACCTTGCCATGTTGGCCTCCAGGCAGGCTAAAGTAAAACTCCATACCTTGCCATGTTGGCCTCCAGGCAGGCTATAGCAAAACTCCACACCTTGACCATGTTGGCCTCCAGGCAGGCTAAAGGAAAACTCCACACCTTGCCACTGTTGGCCTCCAGGCAGGCTAAAGGAAAACTCCACACCTTGCCATGTTGGCCTCCAGGCAGGCTATAACAAAACTCCACACCTTGCGACTGTTGGCCTCCAGACAGGCTAAAGCAAAACTCCACACCTGCCCATGTTGGCCTCCAGGCAGGCTAAAGGAAAATTCCACACCTTGCCACTGTTTGCCTCCAGGCAGGCTATAGCCAAACTCCACACCTTGCCATGTTGGCCTCCAGGCAAGCTATAACAAAACTCCACACCTTGCGACTGTTGGCCTCCAGACAGGCTAAAGCAAATCTCCACACCTGCCCATGTTGGCCTCCAGGCAGGCTAAAGGAAAATTCCACACCTTGCCACTGTTTGCCTCCAGGCAGGCTATAGCCAAACTCCACACCTTGCCATGTTGGCCTCCAGGCAAGGTATAGCCAAACTCCACACCTTGCCATGTTGGCCTCCAGGCATGCTAAAGCAAAACTCCACACCTGCCCATGTTGGCCTCCAGGCAGGCTAAAGCCAAACTCCACACCTTGACATGTTGGCCTCCAGGCAGGCTAAAGCCAAACTCCACACCTGCCCATGTTGGCCTCCAGGCAGGCTAAAGGAAAACTCCATACCTTGCCATGTTGGCCTCCAGGCAGGCTATAACAAAACTCCACACCTTGACCATGTTGGCCTCCAGGCAGGCTAAAGGAAAACTCCATACCTTGCCATGTTGGCCTCCATGCAGGCTATAACAAAACTCCACACCTTGCGACTGTTGGCCTCCAGACAGGCTAAAGCAAAACTCCACACCTGCCCATGTTGGCCTCCAGGCAGGCTAAAGGAAAATTCCACACCTTGCCACTGTTTGCCTCCAGGCAGGCTATAGCCAAACTCCACACCTTGCCATGTTGGCCTCCAGGCAAGGTATAGCCAAACTCCACACCTTGCCATGTTGGCCTCCAGGCATGCTAAAGCAAAACTCCACACCTGCCCATGTTGGCCTCCAGGCAGGCTAAAGCCAAACTCCACACCTTGACATGTTGGCCTCCAGGCAGGCTAAAGCCAAACTCCACACCTGCCCATGTTGGCCTCCAGGCAGGCTAAAGGAAAACTCCATACCTTGCCATGTTGGCCTCCAGGCAGGCTATAACAAAACTCCACACCTTGACCATGTTGGCCTCCAGGCAGGCTAAAGGAAAACTCCATACCTTGCCATGTTGGCCTCCAGGCAGGCTATAACAAAACTCCACACCTTGACCATGTAGGCCTCCAGGCAGGCTAAAGGAAAACTCCATACCTTGCCATGTTGGCCGTCAGGCAGGCTAAAGCAAAACTCCACACCTGCCCATGTTGGCCTCCAGGCAGGCTATAGCAAAACTCCACACCTTGACCATGTTGGCCTCCAGGCAGGCTAAAGGAAAACTCCATACCTTGCCATGTTGGCCTCCAGGCAGGCTATAACAAAACTCTACACCTTGAACATGTTGGCCTCCAGGCATGCTAAAGGAAAACTCCATACCTTGCCATGTTGGCCTCCAGGCAGGCTAAAGCAAAACTCCACACCTGCCCATGTTGGCCTCCAGGCAGGCTAAAGGAAAACTCCACACCTTGCCACTGTTGGCCTCCAGGCAGGCTAAAGGAAAACTCCACACCTTGCCAATGTTGGCCTCCAGGCAGGCTATAGCAAAACTCCACACCTTGCCATGTTGGCCTCCAGGCAGGCTATAACAAAACTCTACACCTTGAACATGTTGGCCTCCAGGCAGGCTAAAGGAAAACTCCATACCTTGCCATGTTGGCCTCCAGGCAGGCTAAAGCAAAACTCCACACCTGCCCATGTTGGCCTCCAGGCAGGCTAAAGGAAAACTCCACACCTTGCCACTGTTGGCCTCCAGGCAGGCTAAAGGAAAACTCCACACCTTGCCAATGTTGGCCTCCAGGCAGGCTAAAGGAAAACTCCACACCTTGCCACTGTTGGCCTCCAGGCAGGCTAAAGGAAAACTCCACACCTTGCCAATGTTGGCCTCCAGGCAGGCTATAGCAAAACTCCACACCTTGCCATGTTGGCCTCCAGGCAGGCTAAAGCGAAACTCCACACCGTGCCATGTTGGCCTCCAGGCAGGCTATAACAAAACTCCACACCTTGCCATGTTGGCCTCCAGGCAGGCTAAAGGAAAACTCCATACCTTGCCATGTTTGCCTCCAGGCAGGCTATAGCAAAACTCCACACCTTGACCATGTTGGCCTCCAGGCAGGCTAAAGGAAAACTCCACACCTTGCCACTGTTGGCCTCCAGGCAGGCTAAAGGAAAACTCCACACCTTGCCACTGTTGGCCTCCAGACAGGCTATAACAAAACTCCACACCTTGACCATCTTGGCCTCCAGGCAGGCTAAAGGAAAACTCCATACCTTGCCATGTTGGCCTCCAGACAGGCTATAGCAAAACTCCACACCTTGACCATGTTGGCCTCCAGGCAGGCTATAGCAAAACTCCACACCTTGACCATGTTGGCCTCCAGGCAGGCTAAAGGAAAACTCCATACCTTGCCATGTTGGCCTCCAGGCAGGCTATAACAAAACTCTACACCTTGAACATGTTGGCCTCCAGGCATGCTAAAGGAAAACTCCATACCTTGCCATGTTGGCCTCCAGGCAGGCTAAAGCAAAACTCCACACCTGCCCATGTTGGCCTCCAGGCAGGCTAAAGGAAAACTCCACACCTTGCCACTGTTGGCCTCCAGGCAGGCTAAAGGAAAACTCCACACCTTGCCAATGTTGGCCTCCAGGCAGGCTATAGCAAAACTCCACACCTTGCCATGTTGGCCTCCAGGCAGGCTATAACAAAACTCTACACCTTGAACATGTTGGCCTCCAGGCAGGCTAAAGGAAAACTCCATACCTTGCCATGTTGGCCTCCAGGCAGGCTAAAGCAAAACTCCACACCTGCCCATGTTGGCCTCCAGGCAGGCTAAAGGAAAACTCCACACCTTGCCACTGTTGGCCTCCAGGCAGGCTAAAGGAAAACTCCACACCTTGCCAATGTTGGCCTCCAGGCAGGCTAAAGGAAAACTCCACACCTTGCCACTGTTGGCCTCCAGGCAGGCTAAAGGAAAACTCCACACCTTGCCAATGTTGGCCTCCAGGCAGGCTATAGCAAAACTCCACACCTTGCCATGTTGGCCTCCAGGCAGGCTAAAGCGAAACTCCACACCGTGCCATGTTGGCCTCCAGGCAGGCTATAACAAAACTCCACACCTTGCCATGTTGGCCTCCAGGCAGGCTAAAGGAAAACTCCACACCTTGACCATGTTGGCCTCCAGGCAGGCTAAAGGAAAACTCCACACCTTGCCACTGTTGGCCTCCAGGCAGGCTAAAGGAAAACTCCACACCTTGCCACTGTTGGCCTCCAGACAGGCTATAACAAAACTCCACACCTTGACCATGTTGGCCTCCAGGCAGGCTAAAGGAAAACTCCATACCTTGCCATGTTGGCCTCCAGACAGGCTATAGCAAAACTCCACACCTTGACCATGTTGGCCTCCAGGCAGGCTATAACAAAACTCCACACCTTGCCATGTTGGTCTCCAGGCAGGCTAAAGCAAAACTCCGCACTTTGCCATGTTGGCCTCCAGGCAGGCTAAAGCAAAACTCCACACCTGCCCATGTTGGCCTCCAGGCAGGCTAAAGCCAAACTCCACACCTTGCCATGTTGGCCTCCAGGCAGGCTAAAGCCAAACTCCACACCTGCCCATGTTGGCCTCCAGGCAGGCTAAAGGAAAACTCCATACCTTGCCATGTTGGCCTCCAGGCAGGCTATAACAAAACTCCACACCTTGACCATGTTGGCCTCCAGGCAGGCTAAAGGAAAACTCCATACCTTGCCATGTTGGCCTCCAGGCAGGCTATAACAAAACTCCACACCTTGACCATGTAGGCCTCCAGGCAGGCTAAAGGAAAACTCCATACCTTGCCATGTTGGCCTCCAGGCAGGCTAAAGCAAAACTCCACACCTGCCCATGTTGGCCTCCAGGCAGGCTATAGCAAAACTCCACACCTTGACCATGTTGGCCTCCAGGCAGGCTAAAGGAAAACTCCATACCTTGCCATGTTGGCCTCCAGGCAGGCTAAAGCAAAACTCCACACCTTGAACATGTTGGCCTCCAGGCAGGCTAAAGGAAAACTCCACACCTTGCCAATGTTGGCCTCCAGGCAGGCTATAGCAAAACTCCATACCTTGCCATGTTGGCCTCCAGGCAGGCTAAAGCAAAACTCCACACATGCCCATGTTGGCCTCCAGGCAGGCTAAAGCGAAACTCCACACCTTGCCATGTTGGCCTCCAGGCAGGCTAAAGGAAAACTCCATACCTTGCCATGTTGGCCTCCAGGCAGGCTATAGCAAATCTCCACACCTTGACCATGTTGGCCTCCAGGCAGGCTAAAGGAAAACTCCCCACCTTGCCACTGTTGGCCTCCAGGCAGGCTAAAGGAAAACTCCATACCTTGCCATGTTGGCCTCCAGGCAGGCTATAACAAAACTCCACACCTTGCGACTGTTGGCCTCCAGACAGGCTAAAGCAAAACTCCACACCTGCCCATGTTGGCCTCCAGGCAGGCTAAAGGAAAACTCCACACCTTGCCACTGTTTGCCTCCAGGCCGGCTATAGCCAAACTCCACACCTTGCCATGTTGGCCTCCAGGCAAGGTATAGCCAAACTCCACACCTTGCCATGTTGGCCTCCAGGCATGCTAAAGCAAAACTCCACACCTGCCCATGTTGGCCTCCAGGCAGGCTAAAGCCAATCTCCACACCTTGCCATGTTGGCCTCCAGGCAGGCTAAAGGAAAACTCCACACCTTGCCACTGTTGGCCTCCAGGCAGGCTAAAGGAAAACTCCATACCTTGACCATGTTGGCCTCCAGGCAGGTGATAGAATAATTTGTATGTTTAAGATAATGACTAAAGTTTTCCACCCTGAAACCATGTAATTGTATGAAATGTGTTAGATTCATAATCCAATAATGTGTGTGACTAGGCCATTGTGTTACTATTTCGCAATATGAGCTGGGTATAGTTGAGACATTCAAGGACAACTGAACTGTCGACTTGTGATAACGGTGAAACTAATAACTGGAAAGAGGCCTCCCCACCCTAGGGAGGAGAATTTTTTTTTGAAATGGCTATGCTTGCAGAAGATGATTAAACATGTTGCAGATATGTGATAAACAATGTATGTGAACTTTGGAAAAATACAGCCCACCTAAAGAGAGGTGGAGTTTCTACTGATGTGAGTTAATTTGTGTGTGTGCTATAAAAACATTGTGTTCTCATTTTGAAGACAGAGCGCTCTCTGAATAAAGTATTGATCTATTGCAGAATCTGACACTTTGTATAATTCTTCATTAACCAGAGCCTTACAACCTCTGGGAATTGGTCAAAGCTTGAGTGATAGTTGAGTTCAACCATTGAGATAGCAAAATTCTCGTGACAGCAGGCTATAGCAAAACTCCACATCTGCCCATGTTGGCCTCCAGGCAGGCTAAAGCCAAACTCCACACCTTGCCATGTTGGCCTCCAGGCAGGCTAAAGGAAAACTCCACACCTTGCCATGTTGGCCTCCAGGCAGGCTAAAGCAAATGCTTAAAGTACTTGAAAGATAGTATGAAGCCATGCTGGTCTGCAACACAAGAACAGCATTCCGTTGCATTAAACTACTGTAGCACGTCGTCTAATAGCATCTGGCCTTAATGGAGAGACGAGTCAGAAGACACACTCACTCGTACTGTTCTGTTTAGCCTTCCAGCCATATGATACAGCCCATTAACACCAACATTAGATTAACCACAGGCCCCCCCCCCCCCCCCCCCCCCCACACACACACACACACACACACACACACACACACACACACACACACACACACAGACATACATACACACTGGTCGTGACTCAGCAGCTTAGCCTGGTGGTAGATTGTGAGTGAGTCATGTTTCTTCCAGGAGAGGAGACTGGATGGTAAGGGGCTGTAAGGACACCTGGCTGGACACAGAGAGCCCTTCCGTGGCCTCTAATACTCCCACCTCAGCCTCTCCCTCCCAGTTCTGGAGGACTGGTGTAGAGTCCTCTAGATAGCTCCTCAGTTACCTCTTCTTCACCCTCTCTCTTCCTCTGTGTCATTCTCTCTCCCTCTCTGTATTTTATTCTCTCTCTGTCGTTCTCCCTCCTCTCTCTCCTCCTCCTCCACTCGTCACAATATTTCCCTTTGCTTTGTTCTCCATCTCATAATATCGACAGCTGCCTCCGCGGTGCCTCAGAGCCTCTCTCTCCCTCCCTCCCTCGCCGTCTCCATGGTTCTCTCGTTGTATGCACGCTCAATCTTTGCCTTCACAGGGCTCTGTCAAGGCTCTCTCTGGCCCACCCTCTCTCTCCAGAAGCAGAGTGTTCCGTTTAACTGAGTAAATCAGTAGCATTTCCCTCGCTGCTGCCACCACCACTCCATCTCTCTCTCCCTGTATTTCTTCCTTCCTTCCTCCCTAACCTTCCACCTCTTTTTCTCCCTCTCCGTCTCCCCCCTTATGTCTCCTTCAATCCCCTCTTCCATCCCTCTTTCTCCCTCCCTCTCTTTCTCAATCTCATCCTCTCTCGCTCCCTACCTTTTCCTCCTTCCATCCCTCTCCTCTCTCCCTTTCCTTCCATCCATCCATTTCTCTCCCTCCCTTCATCCCTCCCTTTCCCTCTCTCTCCCTCTCTGACAGTGCCACAAACCATCACTTTTAGTCTATTGTGAGTGAGCTGCACAAAGCAGTCCAAATGCCCTGTCTGGTCCCCTGTAGAGCAGAGCATTATGACTTCTCCCACTGTGGAGACACAGCCAGTTTGGGGTCATATACACACAAGACTATCTGCAGAGGACCAATTGTAACATGTGTGTGTGTGTGTGTGTGTGTGTGTGTGTGTGTGTGTGTGTGTGTGTGTGTGTGTGTGTGTGTGTGTGTGTGTGTGTGTGTGTGTGTGTGTGTGTGTGTGTGTGTGTGTGTGTGTGTGTGTGTGTGTGACAGATAAACATAATTCTAAGCTCTATACTGTTTCCTCCTCCCACTTTCCTTAATGTGTTACTTGTTCACTTTCTTTCTCATAGCGCCCCATTGCTATCCCAACAGAACAATACAATGGCATATAGGAATGGAAACAATCACACATGCTATATTCAATGCTTAACACTACGATTGCCTGCCAGTTGCATTGTGTAACACCAGCCTGAGGTGAGACTTCCCATTCAGAAGGTTAATATAGGCTGATTCATAAAAGATTATTGACAAAACTGCACTTTTAAACAACGCACACATCAAGGCCAGGCACAGACAGACCCCTTACGAATAAAAAAAACATGAATTTCACATGTGAGCACGTAAAGTGTTCCAAAAACACGTTTTCACACATTTTCACTTTAAATTTCATATGAAAATGTGATTTTTCTGTAACTGACACAAACACATTTGCACCTCTGGGGCCCTACAGGGCAGGTATCAGTCATTGGGCTTATTTAGTGTTTGCTTTAGGGGTCAGATTTCAGGTAACACAATTACACCCTGCGCCAGCCTGCCTCCTAGACACTTTATTATACACAGGCCTTATAGAGCACAGCCTTGGTCAAGCTGTGAGGTCTGGGGTTATCCTAAGTCAAAAGGGGACCACCACACTCTCTCAGCAGCTTGGCTGCTGGGTAAAATCCGCCCACTGAGACACAGGTGTAATTGGTCCGCACTGTGGCTAACTTGTATACAGCTAGACCAGGAAAGCCATCTCTGATTGGCAGATGAGTGGCAACCCTGATTAGAAGCACCTGCTGCTCATCGGTTGTTCCCTATAAATGCTGTTTTGAATTAAAAGAAAATTGTACCTACACACTGTAGAAGGCTGCAAAGCCAAAACGTCTGTGTACACTATCCCTGATGCAGTGAAAATAATACAAAAATCAGAAAATGAAGTAAGCTTTATGCAACATCTTTTTGAGTGCTGACCCAGTACACCTTTTGTTATTCTAGGTCAGGATGTGAGGTCTGGGGTTATTCTCATTCACTAGAATAGGTCTATAGGAGACCAGGGCCCGTATTCATGTCTCAGAGTAGGAGTGCTGATCTAGGATCAGGTCCCCATGTCCATTCAATATAATCTAAAAGGCTAAACTGATCCTAGACCACCACCCCTATACTCTAAGAAGTTTTATGTATATGAGCCCTGAACTAGGATAATAACAGTATATCTAAAAGTCTGTTTGAAAGCATTGCTGTTATAGATGCATGCTTTCTGTCAAATAGCCTAAATAGGGAAAGGGTCAGTTGTACAACTGAAAGCATTCAACTGAAATGTGTCTGCCGCATTTAACCCAGCCGCTCTGAATGTGTTACATATTAACACTGAAATTCATTGAACAAGCTAATCATCATCATCTATATCGTTGACATCACCATCAACATGATCTGTCAAATCCAGCTAAAGTGCAACTGAATCGATGATTCCTTTCAGTTTTAAAGTTCAAACCAGCTGAGAGGTGAGAAAATCTACACATCAATAACGAGCCACATAGGCCTGCATCAAGTGTTGCTTGCCATGACGGCTGTTGTGTTGTGTGGCTGCTTTGTCTGTGTCAGACACGGTGGCCGGAGATGGACATCTGAACTTTAGGTCGGACCGGGAAACGGGGAACAGGGAGGCATATCCGACAATGCGGAGGTGTCGCTCTTGATGGAGCGTTAGAACAGCTGATATCCCTCATGCGCTGATTGCTTGGTGGCTGCTGCAGCAGGGACAAAGTGTGGTGCGTGCAGAGAAACAGCTGTAAACACAGCACAATAACTGTTTCCCATTTCAGCACCATGGACAGCGCTTTAGACGAATGCAAGGTAACGCCTTAGAAAGTGAGTATACATCTAACCACAGGAAATCTTCAGAGCAACACGGACTTATATAGGAAATGTTCAGTAGCATGCCCATTAAAATAAACCTATCTTGAACATACACCTGATACCAGACTAAGGTAAACTAACTAGCCTGGTATAAAAAACTATCTTCTCATGTTATCAATTCAGGCCAGAGTTTTACACGATGACACATTAATTGTTGATCAAGTGTGGCCAATGCCCCCATCCATCTTCTTGTGGCGTTGTTTCTAAAGGTGAGCTCTTGTGAGAAAAATAGCTCTGATTGGCCTCCTTAAACCCACCACCCCGGTTTGGAGCCACTACAATCTAATAGCCTATTATCTCGGAAGGATGCATAAACATGACCATGCGTGAGTTCATTGCTGTATAAGGCAGACGTCATCAGATTATATCATTACTTGTAGTCTGATGGCTATTAAGAGTAGGCCGACATTGGAAATAGTTAAGTGATCCATTTCAGCAGGCTACCCATTGGTTATGATATATTTATATAAGCCAAATGTTGAGGATTTGGATAAAGGCGTTGGGAAGGAATTGACAGCCTAATATTTATATTTGTTTTTTATTTTATGCACTTTGATAGTATTCTGTATAATGAAAAGCGCTTTACAAATGTAATACATTATTATTTTATTAATAGCCTAGGTGCTTTCATCCTAGTCGATATTCTTTGTTTTTTCCGATGTGCATTTTCAATTGTAATCGGAATATTTAATTATTGTTTCTGAGCCACACAGTTAAACGAAATAGACTATCTACAATAAATATGTTCTTATTGTATACAGCACGCAGCCTATAGCTAATATTACAGTGCTCTTTTCAGCTTTCTAATTCCCATGTTCCCATCCATACATAAGCGATTGCGCTATTCTCTTTCCGCCGACATGCAAATGGTTGAGATGCGTGTAATATGAGAATTCTGTGCGTATCGACATAACCAATCACAAGAGTCTGAAGTATTGTGGAAACTTACCTTGGCTGACATCAAAAAGGTGTGTCCAGGCTCACTGAACAATAGCGGCGTCTGGCGATTCGCTTGTCAAAATGACCCGAGAGGAAAAATCAATATCCACGAGTCAAAAAACGTCTTAATGTTTCCAGACGCATTATTCCGTTTAATTCAAGATGTATGATCAATATTTAGATGGTAAGCTACACAACGGATGTATTGCGGAGGAATTGCCCAAATAACTTAGGAACCGAAATACGGTTTAGCTGGTTCGAGAGGAGCTCTGTAGCCTTGGCAACTCTGAGTGTGAGCTGGGCTCGAGCGGGCTGCAAGATTCACATTTCGACAGAGCAAGCAAAAGGTGTTTTCTTTCCGCACTCCGGTTGGATGTTAATTCCACCTCACCAACTGTTGTATACCAAGTTGGTAAAAAAGTAGGAATACCAGTTGGAAATTTGCAACCCAAAAACATCCGAAACGTTATTACAGAGTTTGAATTCCATTTAGGAGATCAGTTGGGAACATTTCATTTTTCCTCCGTCACGTCAGACGCATTGTAGATCCACGAGAAGGACTTCTATAAATAATCGTATGAGTCCGAGTAATTTTTTCAGTTCAAATTAAATGCATTCCCTCTTTCTGCCTTTTCTCAGAAAAATTGTGAGTTCTTCCATAAAAACATCCAAAACGTTTTCAATGGCGTATATTCCAATAGTAGGAAAACAATTATTGAATTTTCACATTGTATATGGAAGTGCATGGATTTGGGCTTCACATCGAGTCTCCTCCAGTTGTCGTCGTACACCTGAAGTATAATGCATGATGGACCAACCCTTTCTGATCCACTGAGAAAACACGCAACAACAGTTCCGTTCAATTGTGATCAAACAGCTTTGAACCTATTTTCCACTGAATTAGAACTTATTTGATTTTCACTTGCGCATCTCATAAATGCTTCACAGTTCAAGCAGGTATCATATTCTCACCGTATCCCCTCCTATGGCTATTCATTGAGGTGGCAAGTAAAAAAAAAACATCTTGCCGGCGAAAAGGGCTCAGGGGCGGTTATTGGGAGAGGCTGGAGAGCGTCGAGAGACAACCGATCTGCTCACCAGCATCTCACGAGACTGGGACTGTGAGCGCATCGTGATTCGGCTTGCGTGAAGTGGCGCAACGCTGAATGTGCACACATTAGGAATTTTTCTGTTGTTCCCTCGGCGTTCGAGGCGACGCGATTCTCCCATGCCATGGCTTTCTCTTTTGTGGGAAAGTGAGTGGCCTAATGGTTTCGCTACATGGAGTGTATTTTAGTTGGAGGAGACTGTGAGAAATGGAAATAGTTGGGAAATATTATTTAGCGTTAATATTGTGTCATCTCGTCAACGCTCTCCCTCACACTCCCTGAGAGTGTAAATAAGAGAGGGAGACGCAGAATTGGCGCAGGCGCATGCATGAACGAACACATACACACGCGGAATTTGGACCTGCGGGATGCAGACTGACTGTTAGATAATCAAGTGAAATTCCTTCACATGGTCAGACAGGCGGACCGCCAGCGCAGCATGAAGTGTCATGCATGAACTGCACCATCTAAACACGGAATCCAGAGCAAAGGTATTTTAGATCATGGCAGACATAGACTAACATGTTCACATTGTCTGCAAATTATAGTTACACTGAACAAAAATATAAACGCAACATGTACAGTGTTTGTCCCATGTTTCATGAACTGAAATATCCCAGAAATGTTCCATATGCTCAAAAAGCTTATTTCTCTACAAATGTTTTTCTCCAGAAATGTGTTTACATCCCTGAGCATTTCTCCTTTGCCAAGATAATCCATCCACTTGACAGGTGTGGCATATCAAGAAGCTAATTAAACAACATGATCATTACACAGGTGCACCTTGTGCTGGGGACATTAAAGTCCGCTCTAAAATGTGCAGTTTTGTCACACAATGCCACAGATGTCTCAAGTTTTGAGGGAGTGTGCAATTGGCATGCTGACTGCAGGAATGTTCACCAGAAATGTTGGCAGATAATGTAATGTTCATTTCTCTACCATAAGCCGCTTCCAATGTTGTTTTAGAGAATTTGGCAGTATGTCCAATCCGCCTCACTTGTAACCATAGCAGCCCGAGACCTCCACATCTGGCTTCTTCACCTGAAGGATTGTCTGAGACCAGCAACCTGGACAGCTGATGAAACTGTGGGTTTGTACAAAATCTGTCAGCGTGCTAGTCGTCCTCACCAGGGTCTTGACCTGAATGCAGTTTGGTGTTGTAACCGACTTCAGAGGTTGAATCCTCACCTTCGATGGCCACTAGCATGCTGGAGAAGTGTGCTCTTCATGGATGAATCCCGGTTTCAACGGTACCGGGCAGACGGCAGGTTTGGTGATGTGTCCCATGGTGGCTGTGGGGTTATGGTATGGGCAGGCATAAGCTACGGATAACGAACACAATTGCATTTTATCAATGGCAATTTGAATGCACAGAGATACCATGACGAGATCCTGAGGCCCATTGTCGTGCCATTCATCTGCCGCCATCACCTCATGTTTAAGCATGATAATGCACAGCCCCATGTCGCAAGGATCTGTACACAATGTTGAAAATGTCCCAGTTCTTCCATGGCCTGCATACTCACCAGACATGTCACCCATTGAGCATGTTTGGAATGCTCTGGATTGACGTGTACAACAGCGTGTTCCAGTTCCTGCCAATATACAGCAACTTTGCACGGCCCTTGAAAAGGAGTGGGATAACAATTCCACAGGCCACAATCAACAGCCTGATCAACTCTATGTGCTGCATGAGGCAAATGGTGGTCACACCAGATACCGACTGGTTTTCTGATCCACGCCTCAACCTTTTTTTAAAGGTATCTTTAAAGGAATATTGTACAATGCAGAGTTAATGCCTGTAGCAGTGGAGTTGCAGACATCAGGGAAAAGGGATCAATTAAATATGAAACACCATTATTTCACATCAGGACTGGAGGGACATCAGTGCAAGCTCCTCAGACGACATTTGTGATGAACACACATGACGCAGTTATCGACGACTAGAGTAAATTATTTATTTTGCTTTTTTAAAAATGATTTCTTTAGCTTTTTTTTCCCACACAAAGTAGTCGGAAGATATGAAAATGATATGTTTGCCATTGTAAAGTCATGACTAATTCAAGCCGTTAGGTATAAAAATATCCCTGTCGCCGGCTCTGGTAATGTGCGTTATTCATAAGATGTGAATAATTGAGGTAAGCAAGTCGGGTTGAACAGCGGCGTGGACTTTGCTGACTCTGCGCCAAGTAATGTGTTCTCAGATCTTTTGGGAGATAGGGCAGAGCCGAACAATCAGTACATAGTTACAACAATAGACTACAACAACTAGGCCTATACTCTGAACTATTACTTACACAATGACACTGTTTATGAATTACATTTTAACTTCAGATTGGGTACCAGTCTGTTTGGATCATCATGCCACTCCTTGCCACTCCTTCTCATGCCAAGCATCATGTTTTTCCCGAGTTGACAGGATAGGCTTGATAGCACAAACAGATCTGGGACAAGGCTCGGAAAATAAAGGGCCAAAAGGAAAATGTGTGAAACTATATTCTCATGAAGAACCATTTATCTTCATCTTGACCTGTCTCTTAGAGGATAACAGAAATCCCATGGTTCCTCACAACAATCCACAAGTGGGTAATTTGGGTCAGATTCAATATGTTAGATCTGCAGTACATGGAGGTAAAGGAAGGACAAGTAACTGCTAACACATAATAATCTGAAACCTTTGGGCTAAACAGTCTGAATTCCCCCGGACACTTCCTTGGCTGGAAGCCCAGGTTGGGTGTATAAACTTTGAGTGTATACGCTTAAACTTTGGCTAACCTCCCTGTGGGACTGTGTCTGAGTCCCAAATGGTACCCTATTTCCTATATAGTGCACTACTTTTAACCCCAAATTTAGTGGGCTATAGGGAATAGGGTGCCATTTCAGACACAACCTCTGTGTCTCCCCAGAGTGAATGACCATAGGCCTGTTGTAAAGGTAGGCAACATCTCCAGGCAGACTGATTCTAGCCAGCCACGACCCAGGACCAGGAAGTGGTTGGAGTGGAGTGGTGCCCACAGGTGCTCTCTCTCCCTGGGCGTAGATAACAGTGATTCATCCCCTAGGCCTCTGGAGGTCCTGCTAAAACGACCTGCTCTTGGCACCCCCTCAACTCAATCCACAATGTTTCTTCCTATTATACACACACAACCACACACGCACATGCACACAAGCACACACAGACACACACACACTGACACACACACAAAGACACACATGCACATGCACACGCACATGCAGACACACACAGAAACTCAGAAATAGGCACACACACACACACACACACACACACACACACACACACACACACACACACACACACACACACACACACACACACACACACACACACACACACACAGACACACACACACACACACATACACATACACTCATTTTACCCTCCCAAAGAGCCTAGCCACTGACCCTGAAAGACAAAAGTTAAAAGGGTGAAAACCAACACTCCACACCCACGTAAGCCGATACCTTCTGCCTCAGTGTAACAGTCTAACATCAGACAGCCCTGTCCCTCTGGAGAGGGGTGAGATGAGACAACACGCACACAGACACACAGCTGAACCTGTAACCTGAGCCATCGGGGTTATGAAACATTCAGCAGTCTCTACAGCCTGTACATGTGTTTGCTTTGTGCGGATAAGAGAGAGGCCTCTCCACCAATCTGCTCAGTGTCACATCAATCATTCACTGTCTCATCTGAGCTGTCCTGTCCCATCTGTCCTGGCTGCACTGTCCTGTCCTGTTGGTCGTGTCTGAGCTGTCCTGTCCTGTTGGTCCTGTCTGAGCTGTCCTGTCCTGTTGGTCCTGTCTGTGCTGTCCTGTCTGAGCTGTCCTGCCTGTCCTTTCTGAGCTGTCCTGTCCTGTTGATCCTGTCTGAGCTGTCCTGTCCTGTTGGTCCTGTCTGTGCTGTCCTGTCTGAGCTGTCCTGCCTGTCCTTTCTGAGCTGTCCTGTCCTGTTGATCCGGTCTGAGCTGCCCTGTCCTTTCTGAGCTGTCCTGTCCTATCTTTCCCACTATGATCATATCACTCCATAGCCTCTCTCTGGAGGAGAAAGTGACTGAGGGACAGAGAGAGTGACATGACACTGACAGGACAAGGCTAGTGTGGGTGAGTTACACACAGTGGCTCTATTAGCTACAAGAGACAGTTAGTGGGTGAGTCAGTGTGCTTCTCTGGTTTGTGTTTCACTTAACACCAGCCACAGTGGTTTCAATGACTTTGGCAGAGATCCATTCACACACAAAGGTTTGCCAACTATCCTTAATTCGCCACCAAAGTGTTCAAAGACAATAATAGTCTCATATACCAAACTGCAATGTAATGGGAACTTTTGGTGCCAATATGGTGGCCAATCCGAATCCAACTGATTTTCTGCTGACTGCAGCTAAAGTAGTATGAGCTGCAGTCCGCTAATGGAAGTGATCTGGCAGGGGTCCAAGCCCAGCTTGAGACTGTAAGCCAGTGTAAACTCCCCCCAGCTGGCTGTTCAAGACGTCATTCAGAACCCTCTGTACCAGCCGTCAGTTTGCGTCTACAGAGATGTTAAAACCTCCAATCCATTTGGCTTTGTTCTCTTTAACAAACATGGTTGTGTTTACCTGCCTGGAGCCAGAGTGTCATTCTTAAGTCTATTGCGTATTCACTATTTGGTGCACTACATTTGAACAGGGCACATTGGTTTCCTGTCAAAAGTAGTGCACTATGTAGAAAATAGGGTGCCATTTGTGATGAAACCTCAGTCTCCCCTGCCCCCTCAGGGTCCCATGGGAGGGGATTTGAAGAGTCAGTAAATAGAAGCTAGTTTGTACTTCCATTAGGATCGCATTCTATTACACTACTCTGTAGTGCTATTGATCCATAGATCCAGGGGAGAGGGGGCAGCAAGAGCTTAAGTTCCCCCAAGCAGAGGCCACCATGGCTGGGTAGAGATGGGCATCTCTGGCCCTAGTCCTCCTTAACACTAAGCCATGGATAAATATCTCAAAGAGTGACATGGTGTGTGTGTGTGTGAAAGAGAGAGATAGGGCAAGATAGGGCAAGAGAAATAGAGAGAGAGCAAGCAGAAGTGTAAAGACAGGATGTGTGTGTGTGTGTGTGTGTGTGTGTGTGTGTGTGTGTGTGTGTGTGTGTGTGTGTGTGTGTGTGTGTGTGTGTGTGTGTGTGTGTGTGTGTGTTTGTGTGTGTGTGTGTGATTTGTAGTCCTTAGTCTAGAGTTCTGGACCAATTCAAATGGACATGTGGAATGTAAACTGTGACCTGAAAGTGTTCAACACAGATACAAAAACCTCCACTGTTAGAAAGTGATAGCTGCTCTTCTTTAGAAACTGAGCCATTTTGAGTGAGACTCAAACATTCTTTAGAAGAGCTGGGCCGAGGACAGATACAGTATATAGCTGAGTAGAGGAGAGCTGGGCCGAGGACAGATACAGTATATAGCTGAGTAGAGAAGAGCTGGGCTGAGGACAGATACAGTATATAGCTGAGTAGAGAAGAGCTGGGCTGAGGACAGATACAGTATATAGCTGAGTAGAGAAGAGCTGGGCCGAGGACAGATACAGTATATAGCTGAGTAGAGAAGAGCTGGGCTGAGGACAGATACAGTATATAGCTGAGTAGAGAAGAGCTGGGCTGAGGACAGATACAGTATATAGCTGAGTAGAGAAGAGCTGGGCCGAGGACAGATACAGTATATAGCTGAGTAGAGAAGAGCTGGGCCGAGGACAGATACAGTATATAGCTGAGTAGAGAAGAGCTGGGCTGAGGACAGATACAGTATATAGCTGAGTAGAGAAGAGCTGGGCTGAGGACAGATACAGTATATAGCTGAGTAGAGAAGAGCTGGGCTGAGGACAGATACAGTATATAGCTGAGTAGAGAAGAGCTGGGCCGAGGACAGATACAGTATATAGCTGAGTAGAGAAGAGCTGGGCCGAGGACAGATACAGTATATAGCTGAGTAGAGTAGAGCTGGGCCGAGGACAGATACAGTATATAGCTGAGTAGAGAAGAGCTGGGCCGAGGACAGATACAGTATATAGCTGAGTAGAGAAGAGCTGGGCCCAGGACAGATACAGTATATAGCTGAGTAGAGAAGAGCTGGGCCGAGGACAGATACAGTATATAGCTGAGTAGAGAAGTGCTGGGCCGAGGACAGATACAGTATATAGCTGAGTAGAGAAGAGCTGGGCCGAGGACTGATACAGTATATAGCTGAGTAGAGAAGAGCTGGGCCGAGGACAGATACAGTATATAGCTGAGTAGAGAAGAGCTGGGCCGAGGACAGATACAGTATATAGCTGAGTAGAGAAGTGCTGGGCCGAGGACAGATACAGTATATAGCTGAGTAGAGAAGAGCTGGGCCGAGGACAGATACAGTATATAGCTGAGTAGAGAAGAGCTGGGCCGAGGACAGATACAGTATATAGCTGAGTAGAGAAGAGCTGGGCCGAGGACAGATACAGTATATAGCTGAGTAGAGAAGAGCTGGGCCGAGGACAGATACAGTATATAGCTGAGTAGAGAAGAGCTGGGCCGAGGACAGATACAGTATATAGCTGAGTAGAGGAGAGCTGGGCCGAGGACAGATACAGTATATAGCTGAGTAGAGAAGAGCTGGGCTGAGGACAGATACAGTATATAGCTAATTAGAGAAGAGCTGGGCTGAGGACAGATACAGTATATAGCTGAGTAGAGAAGAGCTGGGCTGAGGACAGATACAGTATATAGCTGAGTAGAGAAGAGCTGGGCTGAGGACAGATACAGTATATAGCTGAGTAGAGGAGAGCTGGGCTGAGGACAGATACAGTATATAGCTGAGTAGAGAAGAGCTGGGCTGAGGACAGATACAGTATATAGCTGAGTAGAGAAGAGCTGGGCCGAGGACAGATACAGTATATAGCTGAGTAGAGAAGAGCTGGGCCGAGGACAGATACAGTATATAGCTGAGTAGAGGGGAACTGGGCCGAGGACAGATACAGTATATAGCTGAGTAGAGAAGAGCTGGGCCGAGGACAGATACAGTATATAGCTGAGTAGAGGAGAGCTGGGCCGAGGACAGATACAGTATATAGCTGAGTAGAGGGGAACTGGGCCGAGGACAGATACAGTATATAGCTGAGTAGAGAAGAGCTGGGCCGAGGACAGATACAGTATATAGCTGAGTAGAGAAGAGCTGGGCCGAGGACAGATACAGTATATAGCTGAGAAGAGAAGAGCTGGGCCGAGGACAGATACAGTATATAGCTGAGTAGAGAAGAGCTGGGCCGAGGACAGATTCAGTATATAGCTGATTAGAGAAGAGCTGGGCCGAGGACAGATACAGTATATAGCTGAGTAGAGAAGAGCTGGGCCGAGGACAGATACAGTATATAGCTGAGTAGAGAAGAGCTGGGCCGAGGACAGATACAGTATATAGCTGAGTAGAGAAGAGCTGGGCCGAGGACAGATACAGTATATAGCTGAGTAGAGAAGAGCTGGGCTGAGGACAGATACAGTATGTAGCTGAGTAGAGAAGCGCTGGGCTGAGGACAGATACAGTATATAGCTGAGTAGAGAAGAGCTGGGCTGAGGACAGATACAGTATATAGCTGAGTAGAGGAGAGCTGGGCTGAGGACAGATACAGTATATAGCTGAGTAGAGAAGAGCTGGGCTGAGGACAGATACAGTATATAGCTGAGTAGAGGAGAGCTGGGCCGAGGACAGATTCAGTATATAGCTGATTAGAGAAGAGCTGGGCCGAGGACAGATACAGTATATAGCTGAGTAGAGAAGAGCTGGGCCGAGGACAGATACAGTATATAGCTGAGTAGAGAAGAGAAGAGCTGTGCCGAGGACAGATACAGTATATAGCTGAGTAGAGAAGAGCTGGGCCGAGGACAGATACAGTATATAGCTGAGTAGAGAAGAGCTGGGCTGAGGACAGATAGAGTATGTAGCTGAGTAGAGAAGCGCTGGGCTGAGGACAGATACAGTATATAGCTGAGTAGAGAAGAGCTGGGCTGAGGACAGATACAGTAT
The DNA here is from genome assembly GCF_901001165.1 of Salmo trutta. NCBI lineage: Eukaryota > Metazoa > Chordata > Actinopteri > Salmoniformes > Salmonidae > Salmo > Salmo trutta. The sequence goes on along the minus strand of NC_042957.1, from coordinate 63,457,188 downwards.
ATAGCTGAGTAGAGGAGAGCTGGGCTGAGGACAGATACAGTATATAGCTGAGTAGAGAAGAGCTGGGCCGAGGACAGATACAGTATATAGCTGAGTAGAGGAGAGCTGGGCCGAGGACAGATACAGTATATAGCTGAGTAGAGGAGAGCTGGGCCGAGGACAGATACAGTATATAGCTGAGTAGAGAAGAGCTGGGCCGAGGACAGATACAGTATATAGCTGAGTAGAGAAGAGCTGGGCCGAGGACAGATACAGTATATAGCTGAGTAGAGAAGAACTGGGCCGAGGACAGATACAGTATATAGCTGAGTAGAGAAGAGCTGGGCCGAGGACAGATACAGTATATATCTGAGTAGAGAAGAGCTGGGCTGAGGACAGATACAGTATATAGCTGAGTAGAGAAGAGCTGGGCTGAGGACAGATACAGTATATAGCTGAGTAGAGAAGAGCTGGGCCGAGGACAGATACAGTATATAGCTGAGTAGAGGAGAGCTGGGCTGAGGACAGATACAGTATATAGCTGAGTAGAGAAGAGCTGGGCCGAGGACAGATACAGTATATAGCTGAATAGAGAAGAGCTGGGCCGAGGACAGATACAGTATATAGCTGAGTAGAGAAGAGCTGGGCCGAGGACAGATACAGTATATAGCTGAGTGGAGGAGAGCTGGGCTGAGGACAGATACAGTATATAGCTGAGTAGAGAAGAGCTGGGCCGAGGACAGATACAGTATATAGCTGAGTAGAGAAAAGCTGGGCTGAGGACAGATACAGTATATAGCTGAGTAGAGGAGAGCTGGGCTGAGGACAGATACAGTATATAGCTGAGTAGAGGAGAGCTGGGCTGAGGACAGATACAGTATATAGCTGAGTAGAGGAGAGCTGGGCCGAGGACAGATACAGTATATAGCTGAGTAGAGGAGAGCTGGGCTGACGACAGATACAGTATATAGCTGAGTAGAGAAGAGCTGGGCCGAGGACAGATACAGTATATAGCTGAGTAGAGAAGAGCTGGGCCGAGGACAGATACAGTATATAGCTGAGTAGAGAAGAGCTGGGCTGAGGACAGATACAGTATATAGCTGAGTAGAGGAGAGCTGGGCCGAGGACAGATACAGTATATAGCTGAGTAGAGAAGAGCTGGGCCGAGGACAGATACAGTATATAGCTGAGTAGAGAAGAGCTGGGCCGAGGACAGATACAGTATATAGCTGAGTAGAGAAGAGCTGGGCTGAGGACAGATACAGTATATAGCTGAGTAGAGTAGAGCTGGGCTGAGGACAGATACAGTATATAGCTGAATAGAGAAGAGCTGGGCTGAGGACAGATACAGTATATAGCTGAGTAGAGAAGAGCTGGGCCGAGGACAGATACAGTATATAGCTGAGTAGAGAAGAGCTGGGCTGAGGACAAATACAGTATATAGCTGAGTAGAGGAGAGCTGGGCTGAGGACAGATACAGTATATAGCTGAGTAGAGAAGAGCTGGGCTGAGGACAGATACAGTATATAGCTGAGTAGAGTAGAGAAGAGCTGGGCTGAGGACAGATACAGTATATAGCTGAGTAGAGAAGCGCTGGGCTGAGGACAGATACAGTATATAGCTGAGTAGAGAAGAGCTGGGCCGAGGACAGATACAGTATATAGCTGAGTAGAGAAGAGCTGGGCCGAGGACAGATACAGTATATAGCTGAGTAGAGGAGAGCTGGGCCGAGGACTGATACAGTATATAGCTGAGTAGAGAAGAGCTGGGCCGAGGACAGATACAGTATATAGCTGAGTAGAGGAGAGCTGGGCCGAGGACAGATACAGTATATAGCTGAATAGAGAAGAGCTGGGCTGAGGACAGATACAGTATATAGCTGAGTAGAGAAGAGCTGGGCTGAGGACAGATACAGTATATAGCTGAATAGAGAAGAGCTGGGCTGAGGACAGATACAGTATATAGCTGAGTAGAGAAGAGCTGGGCTGAGGACAGATACAGTATATAGCTGAGTAGAGAAGAGCTGGGCTGAGGACAGATACAGTATATAGCTGAGTAGAGGAGAGCTGGGCTGAGGACAGATACAGTATATAGCTGAGTAGAGAAGAGCTGGGCTGAGGACAGATACAGTATATAGCTGAGTAGAGAAGAGCTGGGCTGAGGACAGATACAGTATATAGCTGAGTAGAGAAGAGCTGGGCTGAGGACAGATACAGTATATAGCTGAGTAGAGGAGAGCTGGGCTGAGGACAGATACAGTATATAGCTGAGCAGAGAAGAGCTGGGCTGAGGACAGATACAGTATATAGCTGAGTAGAGAAGAGCTGGGCTGAGGACAGATACAGTATATAGCTGAGTAGAGGAGAGCTGGGCTGAGGACAGATACAGTATATAGCTGAGTAGAGGGGAACTGGGCCGAGGACAGATACAGTATATAGCTGAGTAGAGGAGAGCTGGGCCGAGGACAGATACAGTATATAGCAGAGTAGAGGGGAACTGGGCTGAGGACAGATACAGTATATAGCTGAGTATTGAAGAGCTGGGCCGAGGACAGATACAGTATATATCTGAGTAGAGAAGAGCTGGGCTGAGTACAGATACAGTATATAGCTGAGTAGACAGATACAGTATATAGCTGAGTAGAGGAGATCTGGGCTGAGGACAGATACAGTATATAGCCGAGTAGAGGAGAGCTGGGCTGAGGACAGATACAGTATATAGCTGAGTAGAGAAGAGCTGGGCCGAGGACAGATACAGTATATAGCTGAATAGAGAAGAGCTGGGCTGAGGACTGATACAGTATATAGCTGAGTAGAGAAGAGCTGGGCTGAGGACAGATACAGTATATAGCTGAGTAGAGAAGAGCTGGGCTGAGGACAGATACAGTATATAGCTGAGTAGAGAAGAGCTGGGCCGAGGACAGATACAGTATATAGCTGAGTAGAGAAGAGCTGGGCTGAGGACAGATACAGTATATAGCTGAGTAGAGGAGAGCTGGGCTGAGGACAGATACAGTATATAGCTGAGTATTGGAGAGCTGGACTGAGGACAGATACAGTATATAGCTGAGTAGAGAAGAGCTGGGCCGAGGACAGAAACAGCATATAGCTGAGTAGAGAAGAGCTGGGCTGAGGACAGATACAGTATATAGCTGAGTAGAGAAGAGCTGGGCCGAGGACAGATACAGTGTATAGCTGAGTAGAGGAGAGCTGGGCCGAGGACAGATACAGTATATAGCTGAGTAGAGAAGAGCTGGGCTGAGGACAGATACAGTATATAGCTGAGTAGAGAAGAGCTGGGCTGAGGACAGATACAGTATATAGCTGAGTAGAGAAGAGCTGGGCTGAGGACAGATACAGTATATAGCTGAGTAGAGAAGAGCTGGGCCGAGGACAGATACAGTATATAGCTGAGTAGAGAAGAGCTGGGCTGAGGACAGATACAGTATATAGCTGAGTAGAGAAGAGCTGGGCTGAGGACAGATACAGTATATAGCTGAGTAGAGGAGAGCTGGGCCGAGGACAGATACAATATATAGCTGAATAGAGAAGATGGTGGAACATCAGGTCACTAAGGTCTACACACATGTATATTCAAGCAGATATGGTACACATTAACAGATCATAAGATCAATAGGACACAGACACACACACACACACACACAGGCAGGTTGCCACAGAAACAGACAGGTTGCCACACAGACAGGTTGAAACACAGACAGGTTGACACAGACAGACAGGTTGACACACACAGAGACAGGTTGACACACACACAGACAGGTTGACACACACAGAGAGGTTGACACAGACAGACAGGTTGACACACAGACAGACAGGTTGACACACACACACACAGACAGGTTGACACACACAGACAGACAGGTTGACACACACACAGACAGACAGGTTGACACACACACAGACAGACAGGTTGACACACACAGACAGACAGGTTGACACACACACACAGACAGGTTGACACACACACACACAGACACACAGAGCAGCATATAAAAAGCCTGACATGTACACAAACATATCATATCCAAGTTAATTTGTCACGTGTGCCGAATACAACAGGTGTAGACCTTACAATGAAATGTTGAATACAACATGTGCAGACCTTACAGTGAAATGTTGAATACAACATGTGTAGACCTTACAGTGAAATGCTGAGTACAACAGGTGTAGACCTTACAGTGAAATACTGAGTACAACAGGTGTAGACCTTACAGTGAAATGCTGAATACAACATGTGTAGACCTTACAGTGAAATGTTGAATACAACATGTGTAGACCTTACAGTGAAATGCTGAGTACAACAGGTGTAGACCTTACAGTGAAATACTGAGTACAACAGGTGTAGACCTTACAGTGAAATGCTGAATACAACATGTGTAGACCTTACAGTGAAATGTTGAATACAACATGTGTAGACCTTACAGTGAAATGCTGAATACAACAGGTGTAGACCTTACAGTGAAATGCTTACTTACAGGCTCTAACCAATAGTGCAAAAAAGGTATTAGGTGAACAATAGTTAAGTAAAGAAATACAAAACACAGTAAAAAGACAGTGAAAAATAACAGTAGCGAGGCTATATACAGTAGCGAGGCTATAAAAGTAGCGAGGCTACATACAGACACCAGTTAGTCAGGCTGATTGAGGTAGCATGTACATGTAGATATGGTTAAAGTGACTATGCATATATGATGAACAGAGAGTAGCAGTAGCGTAAAAGAGGTGTTGGCGGGTGGTGGGTGGGACACAATGCAGATAGACCGGTTATTCAATGTGCGGGAGCACTGGTTGGTCGGGCCAATTGAGGTAGTATGTACATGAATGTATAGTTAAAGTGACTATGCATATATGATAAACAGAGAGTAGCAGCAGCATAAAAGAGGGGTTGGGGGGGCACACAATGCAAATAGTCCGGGTAGCCATTTGATTACCTGTTCAGGAGTCTTATGGCTTGGGGGCAAAAACTGTCCTAGACTTGGCACTCCAGCACCGCTTGCCATGTGGTTGTAGAGAGAACAGTCTATGACTGGGGTCTTTGACAATTTTTAGGCCTTCCTCTGACATTGCCTAGTGTAGAGGTCCTGGATGGCAGGCAGCTTAGCCCCAGTGATGTACTGGGCCGTACGCACTACCCTCTGTAGTGCCTTGCGGTCGGAGGCCGAGCAGTTGCCATACCAGGCAGTGATGCAACCAGTCAGGATGCTCTCGATGTTACAGCTGTAGAACCTTTTGAGGATCTCAGGGCTCATGCCAAATCTTTTTAGTTTCCTGAGGGGGAATAGGCTTTGTCGTGCCCTCTTCACAACTGTCTTGGTGTGTTTGGACCATGTTAGTTTGTTGGTGATGTGGACACCAAGGAACTTGAAGCTCTCAACCTGCTCCACTACAGCCCCGTCGATGTGAATGGGGGGGTGCTCGGTCCTCCTTTCCCTGTAGTCCACAATCATCTCCTTAGTCTTGGTTACGTTGAGGGATAGGTTGTATTCTGGCACCACCCGGCCAGGTCTCTGACCTCCTCCCTATAGGCTGTCTCATCATTGTCGGTGATCAGGCCTACCACTGTTGTGTCGTCTGCTAACTTAATGATGGTGTTGGAGTCGTGCCTGGCCATGCAGTCGTGGGTGAACAGGGAGTACAGGAGGGGACTGAGCACGCACCCCTGGGGGGCTCCAGTGTTAAGGATCAGCGTGGCAGATGTGTTGTTACCTACCCTCACCACCTGGGGGCGGCCCGTTAGGAAGTCCAGGATCCAGTTGCAGAGAGAGGTGTTTAGTCCATGGGTCCGTAGCTTAGTGATGAGCTTTGAGAGCACTATGGTGTTGAACGCTGAGCTGTAGTCAATGAATAGCATTCTCACATAGGTGTTCCTTTTGTCCAGGTGGGAAAGGGCAGTGTGGAGTGCAATAGAGATTGCATCATCTGTGGATCTGTTTGGGCGGAATGCAAATTGGAGTGGGTCTAGGGTTTCTGGGATAATGGTGTTGATGTGAGCCATTACCAACTTTTCAAAGCACTTCATGGCTACGGACGTGAGTGCTATGGGTCTGTAGCCATTTAGGCAGGTTGCCTTTGTGTTCTTGGGCACAGGGACTATGGTGGTCTGCTTGAAACATGTTGGTATTACAGACTCAATCAGGGACATGTTGAAAATGTCAGTGAAGACACCTGCCAGTTGGTCAGCATATGCCCGGAGAACACGTCCTGGTAATCCGTCTGGCCCCACAGCCTTGTGTATGTTGACCTGTTTAAAATGTCTTATTCACGTCAGCTACGGAGAGCGTGATCACACAGTCGTCCGGAACAGCTGATGCTCTCATGCATGCCTCAGTGTTGCTTGCCTTGCCTATGCACACAAACACAAATGTCTGTTAATGTTGTCGTTCGACACAACCTGTGAGGAACGACAAGAGCGAGCGATAGAGAGAGCTCCCAGTGTCCCCCAGCTGCCAAACATCAGACCAGTGTTATGCCTGACTCACTCTGTCTGAGGAGGGGAAGAGGGTATGAAGAGAAAAGAAAAAGAGGGATGTTGGATAGAGGGTGAAAGAGCCAACTGATGAGTTGAGAAGAAAGGGAGGACAAGATACAGTGGAAGTGACAGTTGGTGAAAAGAGGGGACAGAAAGACAAGGACAGGAGGAGAGAAGAAATGAAGAGAGGAGATACCCCAGGTGTGGCAGTCACAGTAGTCAATGAGGAGAGGAGAAATGAGGAGAGGAGTTACCTCTGGTGTGGCAGTCACAGTTGTCGAGGAGGAAAGGAGAAATGAGGAGAGGAGATACCCCTGGTGTGGCAGTCGCTGTAGTCGAGGAGAATAAATAATAATAGGAGATACCCCTGGTGTGGCAGTCACAGTAGTCGAGGAGAATAAATAATAATAGGAGATACCCCTGGTGTGGCAGTCACAGTAGTCGAGGAGAATAAATAATAATAGGAGATACCCCTGGTCTGGCAGTCACAGTAGTCTACAAGGATAGGAGAAATAAGAAATATACTGTATATAAGGGTATCCGTTGAAAGGGGGAAGAGACACAAAAGGAGAGGCGATCCCTACACTCTTTGTAAAAAATCTGCTATCTTGAACCTTTTTTTAACTAGGCAAGTTAGTTAAGAACAAATTCCTATTTTCAATGACGGCCTAGGAACAGTGGGTTAACTGCCTTGTTCATTGGCAGAACAACAGATGTTTACCTTGTCAGCTCAGGGATTCAATCTTTTAACCTTTCGGTTACTAGTCCAACGCTCTAACCACTAAGCTACCTGCCGCCCCAGGAGAAACCACTGGGTTCTTCGGCAGTCCCCATAGGAGAACCCTTTGAAGAACCCTTTTCGGTTTCAGGTAGAACCCTATTGGGTTCCATGTAAAACCCTTTTCCCAGAGGCTTCTATATGGAACCCAAAAGAGTTCTACCTGGAACCAAAAAAGGATTCTACCTGGAACCAAAAAGGGTTATCCTATGGGGACAGCCGAAGAACCCTTTTGGAACCCTGTTGTCTAAGAGTGTAGTGTGTGTGTCAGTGACCGCAGAGTTAGAGACACGCTCGCAGCATGTTTCACAGGAACATGGGAGCGTGTGATCACACCATGGAGCAGGATGCCATCATTCAGCAGGAGAACAGTAGCGTATCAACTAGCACAAATTGAGGTCGAACAGAAAGCCACAAGAACATTTTGAATTATAAAGGCACTGGAACTTGAGTTGACTTCTGACTGAAATATACTGAACAAAAATATAAGTGCAACATGCAACAATTTCAACGATTTTACTCAGTTACAGTTCATAAAAGGAAATCAGTCAATTTAAATAAATGAATTAGGCCCTAAACTATGGATTTCACATGGCTGGGCAGGGGCGTAGCCATTGGTGGGCCTGGGAGGACATAGGCCCACCCAATGGCTGGACCAGGCTCCCAAATCAGAATGAGTTTTTCCCCACAAAAGGGCTTTATTACAGACAAAAATACTCCTCATCAGTTTCATCAGCTGTCCGGGTGGCTGGTCTCAAATGATCCCGCAGGT
>NC_042957.1:63411670-63444170 GCF_901001165.1 Salmo trutta | reverse complement strand
TTTGAAGTTGAATGGACAGCAGGTGCAGGCACTTAACTGAAAAATGTAAAGATCTCCTCAATTTAAGGTAAGGTTTGTCCCTTATATGATCTAAATTGATATTGTTTTATGATGATACCATCTATCTTTTCATTTTTGTGCAAATGTTTTTAAAAGAGAAAATGTACACAATTCAATGGATATCAATCAACAAAGAGGTAAGAATGTGTAGGCTGTAAGAATATGGTGAAGGCTAGCTGTATTGGGTGCAGATGACTGAACTGCTCACTTTTGTGTCTGTGTCTGCAGGTATACAGACGAGGAGGCATACAAAGGTAACTCTATTGGTATGTTATGCAGATCACATATACCATCCTCTTCCCTTACCTCTTCAATGAATATCCCATAGGCCTCTACATTATAGACAAGGTATGTGCAGAAAAACCATTATCAAAACAGTTTTATTCATTCACATTTACCACAAAAACCAAGGTATGCATACTGTTGTGTGCATGTTTTGTTAAACATCGGTAAATTACTATTTTTGGAAATTCAAAGAATTCACCCTCCCTACACCTCAGAATGCAACAGAGAACCTGTTCGATCACCATGCACTGCAAAATCATTCTGGCTATGGATACGGAGAACATCTACACATTAACATCAACACGCCAGAGGAAAGACCCATTGGACTTTGGGCTCTGCTGGGACTTTACCTCATATTTTCATTTTTTTATTCTGCTTTGCCACTAAAATCATAATAAACACTGAACTAAAATATTGTGTTGTTGTTATGCATATTATGAGTAATAATAGAGGAGGGGGGGTAGTTAAAAAATGAACCCCGAAAGGTTATTCGAGGATCCTTTGAAAGGGGTTCTTTGAAGAACGTTTTGAAGGGGGTCTTCAAAGAACTTATATGGGTTCCCCCACAGTTTCAATTTGAAGAACCCCTAAAGGATACTCCAGGAACCTTTCATTTTTAGAGTGATCCCTATGGTGAAGCAAGGTGGTGTCAGCATCATGCTGTGGGGATGTTTTCAGCGGCAGGGACTTGGAGACTAGTCAGGATCAAGGGAAAGATGAACGGCGCATAGTACGGAGAGATCCTTGATGAAAACCTGCTCCAGAGTGCTCAGGGCCTCAGACTGGGGAAAGGTTCACCTTCCAACAGGACAATGACCCTAAGCACAACGACCCTAAGCACAATGCAGGAGTGGCTTCGGTACAAGTCTCTGAATGTCCTTGAGTGGCCCAGCCAGAGCCCGGACTTGAACCCGATCTAATATCTCTGGAGAGACCTGAAAAAAGCTGTGCAGCAACGCTCCCCATCCAACCTGACAGGACGTGAGAGGATCTGCACAGAAGAATGGTAGAAACTCCCCAAATACAGGTGTGCCAAGCTTGTAGCGTCATACCCAAGAAGACTTGAGGCTGTAGTTGCTGCCAAAGGTGCATCAACAAAGTACTGAATAAAGGGTCTGAATAATTATGTAAATGTAATACTTCCGTTGTTCTCTTAAAAACCTGTTTTTTTCTCTCCTAAAAAACTGTTTTCTTTCCGTAACGTAACATAACAAAATGTGGAAAAAGTGAAGGGGTCTGAATACTTTCCGAAGGCACTGTACATCAAACACATGGTATCCATGTGTTTGATACCATTCCATCAACTCCATTCCAGCCATGAATATTAGCCGTCCTCCCCTCAGCAGCCTCCTGTTCAGTGGTTATTATATTTAGAGTTAGAGTTAGGATATTCTGGAGCCTATTTAGACATTTAGACTAATTTTCAACCTAAAATTCATCACAATCACTGGATTAGGTTGCACATCAAAATACACTAATTGGCCAAAAGTATGTGGCCACATGCTCGTCGAACATCTCGTTCCAAAATCATGGGCCTTGATATGGATTTGATGTCGGGCATTGATGTTGAGCGATTAAGCCTGGCTTGCAGTCGGTGTTCAAATTCATCCCAAAGGTGTCTGATGGGGTTGAGGTCAGAGCTCTGTGCAGGCCAGGCAAGTTCTTCCGCACCAACCTCGACAAACCATTTCTGTATGAACCTTGCTTTGTGCACAGGGGCATTTTCATGCTGAAACAAGAAAGGGCCTTTCCCAAACTGTTGCCAAAAAGTTGGAAGCACAGAATCATATAGAATGTCATTGCATGCTGTAGCGTTAAGATTTCCCTTCACTGTAACCAAGGGGTCTAGTACGAACCATGAAAATCAGCTCCACACCATTATTCTTCCTCCACCAAACTTTAAAGTTGGCACTATGCATTCGGGCAGGCAGCATTCTCCTGGTGATTCATCACCCCAGAGAACGCATTTCCACTTCTCCAGAGTCCAATGGCGGTGAGCTTTACACCACTCCAGCCGACGCTTGGCATTGCGCCTGGTGATCTTAGGTTTGTATGTGGCTTCTCGGCCATGGAAACCCATTTCATGAAGCTCCCGACGAACAGTTCTTGTGCTGACGTTGCTTCCAGAGGCAGTTTGGATCTCGGTAGTGAGCTTGTGTGGCCTACTACTTTGCGGCTGACAAGTTGTTGCTAAAATAAGTTTCCACTTCACAATAACAGCACTTACAGTTGACTGGAGTAGCTCTAGCAGGGCAGAAATTTGACGAACTCACTTGTTGGAAGGTGGCATCATATGGCGGTACCACATTGAGAGTCACTGAGCATTTCAGCACGGTCCATTCTACTGCCAATGTTTGTCTATGGAGATGGATGCATGGCTGTGTACTGGATTTTATACCACTGTCAGCAGCGGGTGGTGCTGAAATAGCCATATCCACTAATTGAAGCGGTGTCCACTTACCTTTGGCCATGTAGTGTATCTTGAATCATGCATTATTGCTTAGATAGATGAAACAACATTTATTGAATACCTCAGTAGTCCATTCAAAACACTTCTTAATAAAGTACTATGAATGACATAAGATGATGACTCATGATTTGGTTGGGGGCGGGGGAGAGTTGGCAGCGTGTGCAGTGATGTCGGCTAGTGTGGATAAAATGCCAGGGCCAAATCCTTGTCCCAGTCTGCCCCTGCGCGCGCGCACACACACACACACACACACACACACACACACACACACACACACACACACACACACACACACACACACACACACTCACTCACCAGTAATTGCCAATTAAAGCCAATTTGACAGCAGTTCCATCACCACTCTCCCAGAGACCCGGCAGCCCCCATCTTGTGGTTAAAGCCCCATTAAAAGGGCCCGTTCAGATTCACTAGACTTGTTACCAGCGCAGGTCTCGTAAGTCACCAGCTATTCAAATGTTTCGTTTTTACATTAGTTACACTTACTGTGGCTTCGGCTACGTTACGTTCTCTCTGCACACTTCTAGTAGCATACATCTCACAGCAGACAGTTTGGAAGGATGCTATGAGAGCAGCTTCTCATCTTAACCATGACACACTTCAACAATACATCTAGATACAGATACACCAATTCACAAGAGTGTGCAGAGATTTTAAGATGGTTTATTCCATCAAGAAACTCCATTGACAAGAAAGTCCTAACCCAACCAAGTTCCGCGTGATAAAATACTTTAAGAGAAAAAACACAATTCATCTTAAATGGTTGAACAATTGTCCATTCTCCCATTTGAAAGTGCAACCTGTGTCTGTGACTCACTGTAAGTCTCTAGGAAGAGAATGGACATTTAACCTTTTTGGGGTGTCTTGTAAAGTGGAAAAGGCTACATCACCAAGTCATTTCTGTTGGTGAGACACTGGTATTAGTGTCTGATAATAACTATACTGTGGCATTCACAGGCTGTTCTCTCAGAAACACACTGATCTAACACAGAGACCCAGTGTCTTCCCTCCCTCCCTCCCTCCCTCCCTCCCTCCCTCCCTCCCTCCCTCCCTCCCTCCCTCCCTCTCCACAATCAGCTCAAAAGCAACTGAATCATTGATTGATAATTCTAGTACCCGTCTTGGATAAGGATGAGAGATGACGCTAAACTAAAGCTAATTTCTAGCTAAGGGAAAGCATTGGGATGATAAATGACTTAAGCTAAGCTAATGAATGCTAATGCTAGGGTCTCTACGTCACGTGTCAAACTAATTTCACAGAGGGCCGTGTGTCTGTGGGTTTTCGCTCTTCCCTTGTATTTGATTGATGAATTAAGGTCAGCTGATTAGTAAGGAACCCCCCTCACCTGGTTGTCTAGGTCTTAACTGAAAGGAGAAAATAAAAACCAGCAGACACTAGGCCCTCCATGGAAAGAGTTTGACACCCCTGCTCTACATGATGTAAAGTGGGAGGATGATGCTAAGCTAGCGTTAGCCTCTAGCTAAGGTATGGTATGGGGAAGATGCTGGTTTAAGCTAAACTAATGCTAGTGTCTCCAGCTGAGGTAAGCTAAGGGGATGGTGCAGTGTGTTAAGCCAGTGAGCCAGGAGAGCAGTCAGCTGTGTGGGGCCCACGCACATATCAATGTAGCCGATAGCTTTGGTGCAGAAATCTGGAGTCATGCATGCTGCCTGTTGCTATATTTAGAGATCAGCTTTATGTAAGGCTAGGTGAATCACACATTCCTCCTCTCTCACTCACACATACAGCACATTATATATTGTATAGTGTTTGTTCACACACACACACACACACACACACACACACACACACACACACACTGAATGATGACATATGTGAACATGCCAAAATAACAACACTATGGGGAATCACATAACGGTATGAGCAAACACTCACATGATGAGATGAATTATTCATGTATTTCCAGCAACATGTATCACAGTTTGACTTCGAAATTTGACATTTGTCCACATTTTTCCAAATGTCTATCGGTGATGTCAAGGTAAACGTTGGTTTTTGATGTTTAAGTTTAGACACTCACCTAACCAAAAACACTTGCATCGGGCTAGGGGTTTCACTTGTCGTTAAGTTAAGGGTTAGGATTAAAATAGGGTTAAGTTTATGAATGAATTCAGAGTGATTAAGTTAAGGGTTAAAGTTTAGGAAAGGCTTAAAACAGAAAAACAAAAAATGATCCCCTAGCTCTGGGATTGAACACGCAACCCTCGGTGCCAGAGAGTGGCTTTTACACCTATCCACCATCCCCATCTACAACCCCCTTACAATCAGCCAGCCTACTTGAAAGTAATAACACTCACCGTTGCCCCTAGTGTCCGGTTTTGAAAGCAATTCTAGATGTTCATGGGACCTGGATGGACATCTAACTTGGACTTCAATCTACAGCAAACTCCCTGTATACACACCAGGCAGGACACAGACACACACATATACACACACCTTATTCTCTGTTATTTACTCACCTAAAATCACTAAAAGTCCCCACAAGGATAGTAAAGCAAGGAAAAAAACAAAGGCTATTTTAAACTTAGTGGTTAGGTTTAGGGTTACAATGAGGGTTAGAATTAGGGTTAGGGTAAGCGTTAGGGAAAATAGGATTTTTAATGGAAATTATATATTAGGTCCCCACGAGGATAGAAGAACATAACAAGTGTGTGTGTGTGTGTGTGCGTGTGTGTGCGCACGTGTGTGTGTCTGTGTGCGCGCACGTGTGTGTGTGTGTGTGTGTGTGTGTGCGCACGTGTGTGTATTCCTCAGAGACTACTCTGATGAGGGTAATTCGAGGGTGTTAATCAAAGCCCTAACAAAATAGATTAGACAGGTGTGAGTGTGTGTGTGTGTGTCTTCTGCGCGCGCACACACACACACACACACACACACACACACACACACACACACACACACACACACACACACACACACACACACACACACACACACACAAACACACACACACACAAACACTCCCACCCCCCAACACTCACTATGATTGTGTGAACTGCAATGCACTCAGACATTAGCCTCATCAGTCCATTTAAGAGGTGGTTTGTCTCTGAGAACCTATCATCCATTTCCCAGAGAGGGACCACTCACTGCGGTGGTCATCCCTCCCTCCCTCACTCAGTCTGTGTGTGGATAGCATCTATCTTCAGGTCATTTACAGTGCTCTTCCTCTAACTTGAGGGGGATGGTCAAGTGTCTTGCATTCTCTCTCTCTCTCTCACACTATTGCTTCTCCTCTCTAATCTTTGTTTCACCATCAAAGTGCATAGTGCAGGGAAGCTAAATGAAGGAGAGAAACCAACTGAATGAGAGAGAAAGAGGGATAGAGAAAGGGATCAATGAAGCTGAGGGAGGGCAGGTCTCCAGCCATGCTAAAAATATCCACATGGATGCCGAACCATCAGACGCATTCACAAGACACAGACGCATAAAAACACATGTAGGCAAACATGCACACACACAACACACACACAATACACACAAACATGGGCAGAAACATATAGAAAAACACACGCACACACCAATTCCAATTAAAGATAAGAAGATGAAGAGCAGAGAGAAATCAGAGAGAGAGAGAGCGATTGAGGGGGGAGAGACGGAGGGAGAGCCGAGACTGAGTCTGACATGAAACTGGTCGTCATGGTATCCAAATCTTTGCTCTCTCCTCTCCAGGGAAACAACCTCTGACAGCGCTGGTGCCGACTGAGAGCTGATTACCACACACACTCTCACACACAGACACACACCTGGGACTCTAGAGCAGAGGTGTAAACAACAGGTCAGGCAGAGCCTGTGTCCACCACAGGAAACTCACACACACATACACTACAATCATATGCACATGCATGCATGCGCACACTCCCAAACAATACTGCCAATCAGCTAAGGGTTAAAGAGGGTTAGAGAAGTAAACACACTCACATACACCAGCTCTAAAATCCCAAACAATATATACCATTAATCAACTTCAGAAAACTCACTCTGTCTCTTTATTGCTCTCTCTCTCTCTCTCTCTCTCTATCTCACTCACTCACTCACTCACTCACTCACTCACTCACACACACACACACACACACACACACACACACACACACACACACACACACACACACACACACACACACAGACAGACAAACACACAAACACAGGGAATGAGGGTCCTCATATATCAACTACTGAGAACTCGCTCTTACACACAAACACTATAAAACACACACGTACACACACACTCAAACAATACGTCAATCAACTAGAGAGAACACACACAGACACACAGGATTTCTGTTAGGAATGTGGCAGGTCACCTTAAATGATCCCATAGCCTGCTACAGTCTTGCCAAAGATGACATCTGAGATACTGGGTTGCTTTTCCACTCCTCTCCTCATCTCTCCTCAGAACTCTTTCAGACCAATCACTTTATATTAGATCAGATCAAATGTGAATAACACACAACGCTATTCCATGTGACATTCCTGGGTGGTTAACCATATCCTGTGTGTGTGTGTGTGTGTGTGTGTGTGTGTGTGTGTGTGTGTGTGTGCACACAGAAGGAGAGAGGGAAGAAGAAAAGAAGTGAGAGATGCACACGCACACACACACACACACACACACACACACACACACACACACCCGCTTGTCACAGTCTCTCACTTCCTCTTACTGGAGTGGCAAGGAGAGGATTAGTGATCAGCACCACGGACAGCCTACAGGAATGTGACAGTATGTGATAAAACCAAAACAGCCCTTTGCTACACGTTGACTTGTCTGTCGTACTGACAAAGCCCCGAATCACATAGTGTAGTTACAGTACATAAAACAGTCACAATATAGATAGTATTAGTGTTGGGAAAAACATTTCTGAATTAGGCCTATAATAATATCCATTCCCAACCAGCCAGTCTGTATAATGTGTGGTCAGATGTGTTGATAATTCAAAGAAAAGCAAAAAGGTTGAGTAAATATTTTGTCCAAAATATTGGGTCACTGAAACTAAAACGGTTCATTTCCTGAATGAGGTAGAAAACAATGTACTAGCTGTGATTTACATCCTAATAGCAATATTTATTTGACTACCTTGATATTTTAGACCGATATGATTATCTGTTCATTTCATTTCTAGAAATTAGTGAAATCATCCATTTTAAGAAATAGCTGATATCACCGAACTATGAGAAAAACGATTTTTGGTGTATTTTTTATTATTATTGGTCGCTTGGCGCCTCCTAGTGGTTTTATCGACAATAGTTGATGAGTGACCAATAAATCCATCATTTCAAATTCGGTGTTGAGTGATTGCTCACCTGAGACACCTCGTCATCTTCTTACTACTTCTCTCTTTAATGTCGATGTGGACCTCTAGTTCCCACATTGTCCTGCATGAATTCCATTCTATGAGGATCACGCTTTCCCCAAAAGTAGCAGGTGTGACCTGGGAGATAGATAGTGTAGACCTAACAGTACATTACCACATGACATGATGGAGGCGATGAGACAACGGAGCCCCATTCCTTTTCATCTGAGGGAGTGAAGTGGGCGGGGAACCATTGGGCTATGCCAGCATGGGCTAGGGAACGTGAACATGGCTGGAACAAAGTTGGGGAAAGTTGAACTTTTTGTAAATACTCTGCAACATCGCTGTGCTATTGACCAATCGAAGCTCGCTATAGTTGATACCTAGCATTACTTAGCCTGCTTGCACCAACATGAGGGTGATGCTGGGCGTGTGCAAGATGGCGGTCAGTGCAGATGTGTTTGTTTGGTAGCTTAAGGAATTATTGGATTTCCTCACCCAAATTTGGTCATTTTCTAAGGTCCTTAAACACTGTATGAATATGGTTTTGTTTGTTTAGCAAATAATGTATTACTTTCTGCAAGTTATTCACCTCTAAAATGATTAAGTTAGCGACAACACTAGCTAGCTCATAAACTAGTTTGTATACATGGAAACTTCCACAATAAGAACCAAAAGAAAAGAAATTGAGAAATCATCCGATGGACGATTAACAGCAAAAGATGGTATGGTTTTGGGTACTCCTCTGTGGGGGGACATACTGCTGTGGGTGATGTAAATTTGGTGAGCACGGACAACAATGCTGACAAGTTGAGATGAAAATTGAGGCTATAAAAAATTATTTTGACTTTATCTCTGGAGAAGTGAAAACCCTCAAAGGTGACATGAAGAAAATGGAAGTTATCTGACAGGAAAATGAAAAGGTGGATGAACTCGAGCAAAAGGTGAATGAGGCGGAGAGATACCAGCCCAGATGAAATCTGGGGCTCCATGGAATTCCAGAGCAGGCGGGTGAGGACATCAAATGCAGAGTTGTTGACATCTGTGAAGCTGTCATTCCCAAATCAAAAGCCAAACTTCAGGAAAATGTGGACATTGTTCATTGTTTGGGAAGAATCAAGGATCAAGACAAGTGACCGAGGACAACCATCATCAGGTTCACCAACAGATCTACAGGGGATCTTCTCTGGAGACGAGCGAAGAACTGCCTAAAACCGAAGTTAGTCTTTAGGAAAAAACGATGTCCTGGTGTGGTCAAATGGGTTAACACCATAAGGCCAATAGGCCATGGGGTATAGTGCTCTTTGGAAAAGGGTAGTCTACAGACTGGCAGAAAAACTAAGGGGATAATGGCCACCACTTAGTACAGGAAAAAGCAATATTGATCCTGGGGCTAACTTTTCCCATCTAGGCACTCTGAGAATGGAAGTATGAATGTCTTGTTACAAAAGCTTTTATTTACATGGCATTTCAGTAGAAATCTTTCGAAACTGCAGGTCAAACAAACGGCTTGGTACTGGCAGTGTTTTCACTCTGTAAGTGTTGCGATTTTCAAACTTTATTGACACGAACCGTGATTGGTTCATGAGCCAATTCACTTGCCACTGCTCGACCAATCAAATACAAGGGAACTAAGTCGATGAATGTATATTCTAATGAACAGTGTAATTTGCGGTGGATTTCTTTCTTTCACATATCTCACTGTATTTACATGCATTAAATGTGTGACATGTCTCAACTCCTCTTAAGCTAGCTATATGCTCATCGTCATAGGCTGAAGAGTGGTTGTGGTTGAATGTGGTTTAATTAACTGGCATAGAAAGGTAATGCTGCATTACTAACACATGGTTATTCTTTAAGTATCATAATCAAAATCAAATGGGTGTTCAATCAGTAAATGTGTAGTGAGGACCAGGTTGGGTTTGATAATTAGTTACAAATAACTATATAACTGCACAGGAGTTGCATCGCTGATTTAATGCATTTATAATTATAATTAGGCTGCATTAATTAATCTGTAGCCTAACATCTTGTTATGCATGTAATAAAGTCACTGAAGAATACTAGCCTATCCAAAGCGCTATTATGCAGAAACAATATCTAACTACACAGACATTTACGAAAAGAAAACATGCAAATTAAAATCACACATTTACAGAAAGGAAGATACAATCTGAAATGGTTAAAAAAAATATCATTTTAATTAACAAATATTTTGCACTTTTCATAAACCACTTCTGGAATGATCTGGAATGATTGTTCCACATTAATGAAAGACACATTTATCTTCAATAAAACAATTGATATTAATTTAACTCCCAGGGAACTTTTCACATTTCAACACTTCCAAGCTTGTAATGTGCTGCTCCTGTAAAATGTATATTTTACTTGTAGGTTTCACTTGTTAGTGGCTCCATCCATTGGTTAGGAATGGCAGCATTAAAACTAACTTAAAACTCATCTCTAAATGATCTTGATGCCCTGGATACTGACTTCGCCCTCGAAGTCGATTCATTTATAATTTTCGTCTCTTTGGCGATTGGGGAAGTGGATCACCAAGCCGTCGGGAAGAGCTACTAGGAACTGCTCCTTGGTGAAGGTGATATTTATCTGAGAGAGAAGTAATTACACATTTCTATCTAAAGAAGTGCTTAGGTATTTGGGATGCAGTGATTGCAAGTTATTACCACCAGAGGTCCCAGGTAGAACTCCATTACACACATGGGAAGAGAGGAGGACATTCACATCAGCATGGGTTAAATTGAAAGCAAACACACACATCCACCTTTGTGCACACACACACACACACAATGTAATTTCTCACCTTAAACTCCTCTCCCTGGTTGAAGGGGAATCCTCCCTCTCTGTGCTCCTCACACCACTTGCCTCCATGGTAGGAGTTACACACCACGGCGAGGGTTCATGTGCAAGGCGAGGTCATCCTCGCTGTTACCCACGTTGATGACAAAACTACAGTAAGGGAAGAGGAGAGCACACAGACACAGAGAAGGGATAAGGAAATCCTTTAACCTACAGAGAAAGATGATCTGGATTGATAATTACACAGAAACAGTTTATAGCTATAATCTACTTTTTCATTGTAGTTTGATGATGTATGTTGTGAATATGAACAGATCATTCTGGTGATACAGTGACTTGTTTCTCTATGATGTCTTTAGGCTGACTGAGAAGTGGAGTGACAATGAATTGTGTCTGAAGGGGGTTAGCTACTCACTGTGTTGCTTCAGAGTTAGGGATCCCTGTGATGGTCAGGGTCTGGCCCAGCTTGAAGGACATGTTCTTTACCACAACACCCTGCAGAGAGAGAAGGGAGAGACAGAGAGAGGGAGAGAAATAATGGAGAGAGAGAGGGAGAGAAAGAGGGAGAAAGAGAAGGGATAGAAAAATGGAGAGAGAGGGAGAGACAGAGAGAGGGAGAGACAGAAAAAAATCCAGCAATTGAAAAACTTTAAATGTGCAATTAGCTGAGAGTTAGCTGATAGGAATTGGCCTATAACTTCTGAAACAAAGATGGTTCTATAAAACCATTGTTATAGTAAGTACCCACAATGCACAGACGTCAATTCAATGTATATTCTACATTAAAATGATGTGGAACAACGTTGATTCAACCAGTGTGTGTTCAGTGGGTATAGTGTTGACATGGAGTCTTTACATGGCTCTGGTGTAGAGAGCTATAGGGTATGGCTACACTTTGCTAAACCCTTTCCTGTACTTTGATCCTAGCCCCATCAGTCTAACAAATACAACATCTGTCTCCAATTAAAGGTTTTCCATCTATGGAATGGCCCGAAGATTTTTATAAATCCCAGTCCTGGACAGCGTTCCTATTTTCCCTTCAGTGATTTGGAATTTGGAAGGGGAGGCTAAATCTGTCCATAAATGATGGGGGAAGGAAGGCTGGGTTACCACTCAGTAAGGCTGAAGTGAAGTCACATTTTCCGCAGGGCCCATATTATGGTGGGCAGCCAACATGGGACCAATGGAGGTTGGGCACGGCACAGGATCAAAGTAATGAGTGATCTTTACATGTGGCAGGGGAATTATTGTTTAGATGATTGCACATATACAGTTATCTTAATGATATGCATATTGACATCTTATTGTGGCCATTCTGTCCATATGCCATCTATTGGCCGTGGTGCGTAGTAAATGTTACCCAGGCAATTCCCGCCAACTTCTGTAATTTCTGCTACTTGGCAACACCCTGTTCCGTCTCTGACAGAAGACATAGTCAGCCAGTTGAGCTAAAAACCAGGTTGATAATATACTGTATACCCCTGGGCAACAGCAGATAATCAAACAGGATACTCACCAAAGGGAAACAACATCAACACTTGTACTTCGGTTTTGTTTCTGTCAGCAACACAGTGGGCAGTGGACAAGAAAAATGTCACAAATTACCCCTTAATATGTGTTTTAACTTTCTTTCTTGAATGCACTTATTGTAAGTCACTGGGGGATAGGAGTGTGAACTTACACTGCTTACAGTGTAATATTGAACGTACAGTAAGTGCCTAATCATTGCTTACAAGACATATGCAGTAGGACACAGTATTTGGCCTTTAACAGTGCAGAGCCAGACACAAACCCATTGACACCCAATCTAGAAATAGAACAACAGGAGTTGTAATTATGATGGCGCTGACAGAGATGGTCGCCTCGCTTCGTGTTCTTAGGAAACTATGCAGTATTTAGTTTTTTATGTATTATTTATTACACTGTTACCCCAGGAAATCTTAAGTCTTAATACATACAACCGGGAGGAACTATTGGATATAAGAGCAATGTCAACTCACCAACATTACGACCAGAAATACGACTCTACCAAAGCGGATCCTCTGTTTGGACCACCACCCGGACAATGGATCGGATCCCAGTAGGTGACCCAAAACAACGGCACCGCAGAAGGGGCAGACGGAGCGGTCTTCTGGTCAGGCTCCGTAGACGGGCACATCGCTCACTGCTCCCGAGTATACTACTTGCTAATGTCCAGTCTCTTGACAACAAGGTAGACAAAATTCGAGCAAGGGTTGCCTTCCAGAGAGACATCAGAGATTGTAACATTCTCTGTTTCACGGAAACATGGCTCACTCGGGATACGATCAGAGTCGGTACAGCCACCTGGTTTCTTCATGCATCGCGCCAACAGAAACAAACATCTCTCTGTTAAGAAGGGCGGGGGTTATGTCTTATGATTAACGAGTTGTGGTGTGATTAAAGCAACATACAGGAACTCAAGTCATTTTGTTCACCTGACCTAGAATTCCTTTGCCGATCGCATTATCTACCAAGAGAATTCTCTTCGATTATAATCACAGCCGTGTATATCCCCCCCAAGCAGACACCTCGACGGCCCTGACATAACTTCATCAGACTCTATATAAACTGGAAATCACATATTGTCACGACTTCCGCCGAAATCGGTTCCTCTCCTTGTTCGGGTGGCGATCGGCGGTCGGCATCGCCGGTCTCCTATCCATTATCGATCCACTTTTCATTTTCCATTTGTTTTGTCTTGTCTTCTCACACACCTGGTCTCAATTTCACTCATTACATGTTGTGTATTTAACCCTCTGTTCCCCCCATGTCTTTGTGCAGAATTGTTTATTGTAAGTGCATGTGCACATTGTCTCTGGTGCGCGACGGGTATTGTACCCATTTATTTGTTGTTCTGGTTACCGGTGTTTTTAATAATAAAACTGCTCCATTGATTACCCAGTTTTGCTCTCCTGCGCCTGACTTCCCTGCTGCCAGTTACGCACTCCCTTACACATATCCTGAGGCTGCATTTATTGTTGCTGGGAATTTTAACAAGGCTTATCTGAAAACAAGGCTCCCTGAATTTTATCAGCATATTGAATGCGCAACCCGGGCTGGCAAAATTCTGGATCATTGCTACTCTAAATTCCGCGACACATACAAAGCCCTCCCTCGTCCTCATTTTGGCAAATCTGACCACGACTCCATTTTGTTGCTCCCAGCCTATAGACAGAAACTAAGACAGGAAACGCCCGTGCTCAGGTCTGTTCAACGCTGGTCTGACCAATCTGATTCCACGCTTCAAGATTGCTTCAATCACGTGGACTGGGATATGTTCTGGATAGCATCGGACAACAACATTGATGTATACGCTGATTCGGTGAGCAAGTTTATTAGCAAGTGCATCAGTGATGTTGTACCCACGGTCACAATTAAAACCTTCCCCAACCAGAAACCGTGGATGGATGGCAGCATTCGCGCAAAACTGAAAGCGCGAACCACTGCTTTTAATCATGGCAAGGCGACCGGAAACATGACCGAATACAAACAGTGTTGCTATTCCCTCCACAAGGCAATCAAGCAAGCTAAGCATCAGTATAGAGACAAAGTAGAGTCGCAATTAAATGGCTCAGACACGAGATGTATGTGGCACGGTCTACAGTCAATCATGGACTACAAAAAGAAAACCAGACCCGTCGGGGACACCGATGTCTTGCTCCCAGACAAACTAAACAACTTCTTTGCTCACTTTAAGGACAATACAGTGCCACTGACATGGCCCGCTACCAAAACCTTCTGGCTCTCCTTCAACGCAGCCGACGTGAGTAAAACATTTAAACGTGTTAACCCTCACAAGACTGCCGGACCAGACGGCATCCCTAGCCGCGTCCTTAGAGCATGCGCAGACCAGCTGGCTGGTGTGTTTACGGACATATTCAATCAATCCCTATCCCAGTCTGCTGTTCCCACATGCTTCAAGAGGGCCACCATTGTTCCTGTTCCTAAGAAAGCTAAGGTAACTGAGCTAAATGACTATTGCCCTGTAGCACTCACTTCCGTCATCATGAAGTGTTTTGAGAGACTAGTCAAGGATCATATCACCTCCACCCTACCTGACACCCTAGACCCACTCCAATTTGCTTCCCGCCTCAATAGGTCCACAGACGGCGCAATCGCAATCACACTGCACACTGCCCTAACCCATCTGGACAAGAGGAATACCTATGTAAGAATGCTGTTCATTGATTACGGCTAAGCATTTAACACCATAATACCCTCCAAACTCGTCATTAAGCTTGAGACCCTGGGTCTCGACCCCGCCCTGTGCAACTGGGTTCTGGACTTTCTGACGGGCTGCCCCAGGTGGTGTGAGTAGGAAACAACATCTCTACCCCGCTGATCCTCAACACTGGGGCCCAACAAGGGTGCGTTCTCAGCCCTCTCCTGTACTCCCTGTTCACCCATGACTGCATGGCCATGCACACCTCCAACTCAATCATCAAGTTTGCAGGCGACACAAAAGTGGTAAGCTTGATTGCCAACAACGATGAGACGGCCTACAGGGAGGAGGTGAGGGCCCTCAGAGTGTGGTGTCAGGAAAATAACCTCACACTCAACGTCAACAAAACAAAGGAGATGATTGTGGACTTCAGGAAAAAGCAGAGGGAGCACCCCCCTATCCACATCGACGGGACAGTAGTGGAGAAGGTGGAAAGTTTTAAGATCCTCGGCATACACAATTCGGGAGAAACTGAAATCGTCCACGCACACAGACAGCGTGGTGAAGAAGGTGCAAGAGCGCCTCTTCAACCTCAGGAGGCTGAACACTCACAAAAACACTCACAAAGATTTATCAATGCACAATCTAGAGCATCCTGTCGGGCTGTATCACCGCCTAGTATGGCAACTGCTCTGCCCACAACTGTAAGGCTCCCCACAGGGTAGTGAAGTCTGCACAACGCATCACCAGGGGCAAACTACCTGCCCTCCAGGACACCTACAACACCCAATGTCACAAGAAGACCAAAAAGATCATCAAGGACAACAACCACCCAAGCCACTGCCTGTTCACCCCGCTATCATCCAGAAGGAGAGGTCAGTACATGTGCACCAAAGCTGGGACCGAGAGACTGAAAAACAGCTTCTATCTCAAGGCCATCAGACTGTTAAACAGCCATCACTAACATTGAGTGGCTGCTGCCAACATGCTGACTCAAATGTCTGGCCACTTTAATAAATAGAAATTGGATGTAATAAATGTATCACTAGTCACTTTAAACAATGCCACTTTATATCATGTTTACATACCCTACATTACTCATCTCATATGTATATACTGTACTCTATATCTACTGCATCTTGCCTATGGCGTTCGGCCATCGCTCATCCATATATTTATATGTACATATTCTTATTCATTCCTTTACACTTGTGTGTGTAAGATAGTTGTTGTGAAATTGTTAGATTACTTGTTAGATATTACTGCACGGTCGGAACTAGAAGCACAAGCATTTCACTACACTTGCATTAACGTCTGCTAACCATGTGTATGCTAACCATGTGTACATTCTGACAAGAGAGAAAGAGAGAGAGTTTAGAGGAGAGAGAAATAAAGAGAGAGGAGTAGAAAGGGAGGGGTAGAGGTTGGATGAGAGGACCAACGGACAGAAAGAATAGTTAAAATAACTAGAAATAGGGAAAGCAGTATGACGCTCAAAGAGAGAGAGAGAGTGGGTCCTCTCTTCCACCCGCTACCCCTCCTTTTCTGCTCCTCTCTCTTTATTTCTCCTCACTGTAAGGTCTACACCTGTTGTAGTTGGCACGTGACAAATAAAATGTGATTTATAGCTCAGTTTGGGGAAGATCATACTGGCTCACTGGATATAACATCACTCTGCTACTCTATCTATTCTGACCTCTGTTTACGGTAACTTTAATTAATTTAGATCTGAATAGAATTAACCCTGTTGCTCTCCCAACACATCTATGATTACCATGGTAACCACAAAACAGCCACGGTGAAACAAAGCCTTTATTATATACACAGCCAGAGACCTCAGAGAGTGTTAACACACACAGCCAGTTAACTCAGAGAGTGTTAACACACACACAGCCAGTTAACTCAGAGAGTGTTAACACACACACAGCCAGTTAACTCAGCGAGTGTTAACACACACGCAGCCAGTTAACTCAGAGAGTGTATTACAAGACCAAGGAGAGAGTCATTGTTAGTCACGTCCAAGACAAAATGCTGCACCTTCAGTTCCTGTTAAAAGTGAGGGAGTGAAGTAAGTAATATTATTGACTAAATGTGGATTGTAATGTCCAGGAACAGTAGGGGTGGCCCAGGTTGAACCCACAGTGATGTTGTTCATGATCATACTCTGATCAGAGGCTGTCTGTCCCACACTGCCTACTGTACCCACATAACTCCCACCCAGCCAACTGTACTGTACCCACACAACTAAATACATATGGGTTCAAATTACACACCCTAAAAATAGTGGTCCGGACCAACGTCGATCTTATCAACACTCCTGGGGGTGCAGACATTGATAGCCTATACTTATGCTTATGGTTTCCTGATTTGTTAAGGGTGGACCAAGCACCCCCATAGTTCAACCCATTCAAACCCTACTAGTACATACTGATTAGATCACTATATCTAAAGATCACATGGAAGGTTTGAAGAGTTTAAGGAACATATCACTGCTGTCTGTAAAATGGTATATCATACACAACAGTTGAGGAACAATGGGAAAGTATTTTTTCTTTGAAAGTTGATAAACTTTTGAGAAAATGGCCTTTGAATGTTTTGGTATTACAACAGGGGAGCCCTTCTTTGTCTACACCCATTCAGCATCGTTCACACCCTCCCTAGCCTTAGCCCCACCCATGTCTTTAAGGGTTGATCTGAGCGTTCTGTACTAACAACAGCAGTCAAGCAAACCTGTAAGGAATATAAACAGATTCAAAATAGCTTGATAATAAATGTGTATTTTGAGGTTGTGACCCTGAGACTCTTGTCCATTTATTTTGGGACTGTTCTTATGTCAGAAGATTTTTTTACGTGAGTTAGAAGATTTTATTTGAAAATAAACTTCTATTAATGTTAAAATGAAAGACTCTGTTTTATTTTGATCCAAATTATATGGACCTTGATTCAAACCCTTCTTCACATTGTTTAAGAAAACATTTAAATATTATTTTGAAATTATCAGTAAGTGTAAAGACAAAAAAACAATAGATATCATAACTTTTTGACTAATTGAAAACGTATCTCGATGTGTAAGTTTATGTACTCTTGTTTGTATATTTCTGTTTTTGTATTTGTTTTGTTCATAATAATATAAAAACTTTGTCAATCAGTGTTGCTTCCTAAGTGGACAGTTTGATTTCACAGAAGTGTGAGTCCAATCCCAATTAACTCTACATAGAAAACAAACCTAGAACCTATACCCACAACTAACTAACTATACCTAGAAATACATAAACACAGAGCAGTGCCCAAAACCCCCGGAATACATAAATAAAACAACCTACTACCTACACCACCACCCCGAACCATATAAAACAAATACCCTCTGCCACATCCTGACCAAACTACAACAACACATAACCCTTAACTGGTCAGGACGTGACACATCTACTACTCACTAAGTCATACCATGTCACTGCATAGAACATCTATTCTCCTTATTCCTAGGGTTCATAATAAGAGACCTATTTCTCTTTTCCAAACCTACTCCATGTCCTTCAAGAATTCTTTAAAGACACATTTTTCACCTAACTGCCCACTTCTTACCTAGGTAAAAACATACCAAATGCTCTTTTCCAACCTACTCCACAACCTAGGATTTTATAATGGTCAAATTTCTTTCAAGAAAAAAATATAGCATTGGCTAGGTGACATTTTTCCTTGCCAAATCAACATTTTCGCCTAAACAAACCCCTCAACATTAACAATGTTCAATTAGTGCTATTAATTCTGTGCACTTTCAAGTTTAATTATTGATCAAAATTGGTCTCACTCTTAATCTATTTGTTCGAAATGACGTATCCATCCGCCAAAACTCCCGCCAAAACTCCCTGTGAAACTATGCAATACATAAATAAACCGAATGACAAAAACAACAAAACGTGACGCAGAGGTGAAACATACACTACTCAAAAACAATCTCCCACAAACCCAGGTGGAATAAAACCCTACTTAAGTATGATCTCCAATTAGAGACAACGAGAACCAGCTGCCTGTAATTGGAGATCATCCCAAACAAAACCCCAACATAGAAATACAAAACTAGAACCTGAACATAGAAATAGAAAACATAGAGAGAAAAAACCTGTCCGCCCTGACCTATACTACCATAGAAAATAACATTATTTCTATGGTCAGTACACATAACCTTTTCATCTCGCGGATCCTCCCACAGAGGAGGCGGCTCCGGTTCGGGGCGTAACCCCATTACATGAATGGTCTATGTCCATTACATGAAATCTAAATAAAAATCCATTCAAATTACAGGTTGTAATGCAACAAAATAGGAAAAACGCCAAGGGGGATGAATACTTTTGCAAGGCACTGTATCATCAAGTCACCCATAATCCTCGTCGCCAAATATTGTCGTAGAATATCTGACTCAAAGGAGAGAGACTTTTAGATTTCTTCAAAACAATCAAACTTTATTATTAATTAGTGCAATAATGGAGCTGGTCAACGACCCCCATAAGTGATCAGGGTTAAAGCTCTTTATAGCAAAGTACATCCTCCTGAATGTTCATGTCAAAAAACAGATGTTTAGAATTGTACAAAGGTACATTGTGCTATCAAGCAACAGACCGCAAGATTTACATTTACAGCTTCTGATGGGCTAATTGACAACATTTGAGTCAATTGGAGGTGTACCTGTGGATGTATTCCAAGGCCTACCTTCAAACTCAGTGCCTCTTTGCTTGATATCATGGGAAAATCAAAAGAAATCTGCCAAGACCTCAGAAAGAAAATTGTAGACCTCCACAAGTCTGGTTCATCCTTGGGAGCAATTTCCAAACGCCTGAAGGAACCACGTTCATCTGTACAAACAATAGTACGCAAGTATAAATACCATGGGACCACGCAGCTGTCATACTGCTCAGGAAGGAGACGCGTTCTGACTCCTAGAGATGAATATACTTTGGTGTGAAAAGTACAAATCAATCCCAGAACAAAAGGAAAGGACCTTGTGAAGATGCTGGAGGAAACAGGTACAAAAGTATCTATTTCCACATTAAAATGAGTCCTATATTCGACATAACCTGAAAGGCCGCTCAGCAAGAAAGAAGCCACTGCTACAAAACCGCCATAAAAAAAGCCAGACAACGGTTTGCAACTGCACATGGGGACAAAGATCGTACTTTTTGGAGAAATGTCCTCTGGTCTGATGAAACAAAAATAGAACTGTTTGGCCATAATGACCATTGTTATGTTTGGAGGAAACAGGGGGAAGCTTGCAAGCCAAAGAACACCATCCCAACCCTGAAGCACGGGGGTGGCATCATCATGTTGTGGGGGTGCTTTGCTGCAGGAGGGACTGGTGCACTTCACAAAATAGATGGCCTCATGAGACAGGAAAATTGTTTGGATATATTGAAGCAACATCTCAAGACATCAGTCAGGAAGTTAAAGCTTGGTCGCAAATGGGTCTTCCAAATGGACAATGACCCCAAGCATACTTCCAAAGTTGTGGCAAAATGGCTTAAGGACAACAAAGTCAAGGTATTGTTGTGGCCATCACAAAGCCCTGACCTCAATCCCATAGAAAATATGTGGGCAGAACTGAAAAAGCGTGTGTGAGCAAGAAGGCCTACAAACCTGACTCATTTACATCAGCTCTGTCAGGGGGAATGGGCCAAAATTCACCCAACTTATTGTGGGAAGCTTGTGGAAGGCTACCCGAAACGTTTGACCCAAGTTAAACAATTTAAAGGCAATGCTACCAAATACTAATTGAGTGTATGTAAACTTCTGACCCACTGGGAATGTGATGAAAAAAAAAAAGCTGAAATATATCATTCTCTCTACTATTATTCTGACATTTCACATTCTTAAAATAAAGTGGTGATCCTAACTGACCTAAGACAGGGAATTTTTACTAGGATTACATGAAAGGAATTGTAAAAAACTAAGTTTAAATCTATTTGGCTAAGGTGTATGTAAACTTCCGACTTCAACTGTATAAGGTAGCTGCAGTTTGACAGGGTTTTCATCCCCCACAGGGCCAGGAGATTCGGAATAACTGGTCCCATCATAGCCCATATAAAACATTTTTACAACAGATGAATCACTGTCATACCCTATAGGGTTCAGAGTTTTCCTAGTTAGGTTAACATAAGGGAAAAACTCCAGGCCCCAGTGGGTAAAATTGCCCTACCACTCTGGGACCTATGGTGCCACCAGTCTGCTTCCAGTTGTCAGTTATCGTCAGGTATGTAAATGATCAGGGATTTATTCAGGAACGTTTCTTGGGCTACTTTGATGTGTCAAGTGGGCGAGATGCGCCGCAGTCTGTGTTTGACTTTATGAATTTTGAGATGTCTGAGTTTAACTTCATAGAGATACTCGTTGTCCCCTCCTGATTAAGAGGTGATGACTACTCCACTCCACTGTCAACTTTCTCCTGACATGAACTGAAGCCACGTCTCATGTGCCCGGTCATCCACTGGCACATTGAATGTTCCCCTTCCATGCAGTGTGAATACCCCTATAAATTATCTATCATTACTGTACGTAGAGTCAATCACATACACAAACACAATCACTTTATTACACATCAATGATTTTACTCCCTGCTTGGACAAACTCAATCTTAGCTCTTTTGTCTAACTGTGTTGTGTTATTGTTTTTTGTCTTTCCAGTCAAATCCTGTCCTGCACTGGTCAATCATCTGAAAACCTCAACTTAAGCCTCATTCAATCACTTCTGTAATCCTTTTCCAACACGGTGTAAGTAGCCCTCTCATTCCCATTCCCCATAATAGTGTACTATACATGTCTTTATTAAATGCTTTAGGTTAAAATAATTAGTCTTTGATGAGTTTTGAAAAACAGTTCCGCACCTATACCATGGGTCTCCCATCCCCCTCAATTGTTCAAGTCACCAGCCTCCACTGATCCATTCAGTAGCATACCCACACCATCCAGAGAAATATATGTTTTCCATGATCATTCAATGGTTCTGTGGTTTCATGCACACATATTCACATGCCAGCACAGTATCAGGCCAAATTCAGATTACATTGTGTGTTGCTAAATATGGTGTAAGAGCTCAATGTGTTGCACAGACTCAGTTCCCTTGGGCTGGTCTTGAGACAGTCATAAGACTCAATTACAACACAGAATCCAGAGCTGGATGGACAGAGGAAACAGCTGCATAACTGATACTTCTTCTACAGTACACTGGGTTAGATATAGAGGACAATGTTCCAATCACATAAAGTAGTCCAACAGATCTTTACGCAACATCATTTCATTATAATAATTTGGTGGCTGCTTTTATTTGTCATGTACAAGTGTGGTTGTTGGAAATGTGTTTTTTTGCATATCTTTTTCTCCCTGAGAAACACTCAGAGACTGGGGTCACGGCCAGGGCCTGCCATTATCAACGGTGACACTTGAGCAGTTACGGTTAAGTGCCTTGCTCAAGGGCACATTGACAATTGTTTCACCTTGTCGGCTGGGGGATTCGCCCTAGCAACCTTTCGGTTACTGTCCCAACTCTAAACGTTAGGCTACCTACCGCTTTTAAGTGTGGACCCATCACACTTTTTTACTCACAGGAACTTGTGGGAGAGGTCCATGGTCCATTTTAGATGTATTACAGGGGTGCCGGTGTACAGTATGTGTCAATGGGTGTTGGGACACTAATAACACATCCTCATATTCAGAAAATTCTTCATCTTCCAAATTGGAAGACGCTCCTTCCATACTGGCTTCTCTCTCTGCAAAAGTTATTTCTAAGGCCCTCTAAGCAGAGATATTTTTTGCCATACTGATTGATTGTGGTAAGGAGACACATGCACAGCTATTTATTTGTTGTGTCCTTCCCCCAATTTGCACCTGGCTGGGGTAGCGTGTGAGAAAATACTGCATTTTTTACAATGTATCTAAATAATGTATTGGAATAACATTGTGCAGGTTCCCTCAAGACATCGTGTAGTTTCACACAGTACAAAGGGTAAAGAGTGTGATAAAAGTGGGAGACATGCAGACAGGCAGGGAGACAGACAGGTTATTGATGCTATGTTGAAACAGCAGGCCCAGGGAGGACAAAGACAGAGTGAAGGCACACAGCAAACCTGTTTGTTTCATTTTTACTTGTTTTCACCTACACACACACTTTCCACGCTTTTGTTACCCGAACACCACATATATAATACTAATGTGTAGCGGGGTGCACAGTGTGCACTCAATGAAAATGTGTTATTTTACATGTTCTTCACAGAAAATGAGCCAAGGCCAATGAGTCTCAGGTTGAAAAAATTATTCATTGTATCATTTTTCTTTTAGTTAACACTGAAAATGAGTCCCACAGACCCGAACACCACACAAGTAATAAAGGAAATATTTTTAGGAGGATTGGAAGAGGAGTAGATTAAAAGAAAGGGAGCAGGAGGTGTCAGGTGCTGACGGTTCCGTTAAAGTTCACTCTTTTACTCTCCTTCCTCTCCAGGTAGGAAGTAGGGGGAAGTTGCCCCTTGATGCTGATATAAGGTCAGTTTTGAGTTTCCACCTCCCTCAAGGTTAGGATAAGCTGAGGGAAAGTTGGGTAAGTTTTCCTGTAACAGCACTCCACACTGCCCTTTCTCACCTGGACAAAAGGAACACTTATGTGAGAATGCTGTTCATTGACTACAGCTCAGCGTTCAACACCATAGCGCCCACAAAGCTCATCACTAAGCTAAGGACTCTGGGACTAAACACCTCCCTCTGCAACTGGATCCTGGACTTTCTGACGGGCCGCCCCCAGATGGTAAGAGTAGGCAACAACACATCTGCCACGCTGATCCTTAACACTGGGGCCCCTCAGGGGTGTGTACTTGGTCCCCTCCTGTATTCCCTGTTCACCCACGACTGCGTGGCCAAACATGACTCCAACACCATCATTAAGTTTGCTGACGACACAACGGTAGTAGGCCTGATCACTGACAACGATGAGACAGCCTATAGGGAGGAGGTCAGAGAACTGTCAGTGTGGTGCCAGGATAACATCCTCTCCCTCAATGTGAGCAAGACAAAGAGCGATCGAGGACTACAGGAAAAGGTGGGCCGAACAGGCCCCCATTAACATCGACGGGGCTGTAGTGGAGCGGGTCGAGAGTTTCGAGTTCCTTGGTGTCCACATCACCAACGAACTATCATGGTCCAAACATACCAACACAGTCATGAAGAGGGCACAACAAAACCTTTTCCCCCTCAGGAGACTGAAAAGATTAGGTCCCCAGATCCTCAAAAGGTTCTACAGCTGCACCATCAAGAGCATCCTGACCGGTTGCATCACAGCCTGGTATGGCAACTGCTCAGCATCTGACCGTAAGGCGCTACAGAGGGTAGTGCGAACGGCCCAGTATATCACTGGGGCCAAGCTTCCTGCCATCCAGGACCTATATAAAAGGCGGTGTCAGAGGAAGGCCCATAAAATTGTCAGACTCCAGTCACCCAAGTTATAGATTGTTTTCTCTGCTACCGCGCGGCAAACGGTACCGGAGCTAAAACCAAAAGGCTTTTGTACACTGCTGCTACTCGCTGTTTGTTTGTTACCTATGCATAGTCACTTCACCCCAACCTACATGTACAAATTACCTGAATTAACCTGTACCCCCGCACACTGACTCAGTACCGGTGCCTCCTGTATATAGCCTCGTTATTGTTATTCTAATTGTGTTACTTTTTATTATTGCTTTTTATTTTAGTCTACTTGGTAATTATGTTCTTAACTCTTCTTGAACTGCACTGTTGGTTAAGGGTTTGTAAGTAAGCATTTCACGGTAAAGTCTACACTTGTTGTATTCGGCACATGTGACAAATAAAGTTTGATTTGATTTGACATAGGCTTGGGGCCTGCCCTTAGGGCTACAGGGCTTGTAATTACTCTGAAACTACACCCTTCCCTGCAGCTAAGAAGCCAGGCACCAAATACCAACCACAGACATCAAAATGAAAACTGAATAATACAACCCAAATAGCAACACATTGAAACATGGTAATCCAAGTAATTTTAGATTAAAGTATTAGATGATCAACTATCTAATTTATTGTAATAAACGCTCCATAGAACACCATGAAGAAGTCCATCCATACCTTCATGATCCCATTTCAGTTGTCCCCAGTGGAGACCTGGAACAGAGTGAGGAAGCCACAGTGCTCAAAGGTAGCATGGCGGCTCATCCCCTCACATAGGTAGTCCTCGTTACACACTGGGAGAGGAGAGTAGGGAGGGAGGGAGGGAGAAAGGGAGGGAGGGAGGGATAGGGGGAGGAAGGGATAGGGGGAGGGATGGGGAGGTAAGAGAGAAGGGGAGAGAGAAACAAATAGAGAAAGACAGATACAGAGAGATTGGGAAACAGGGGGAAGGACGAAGGGATAGAGCGAGAGATAAAGATACATGAAGAGAAAATAACAGTTTATATAGAGAACATTTATCTGTTCAGTCCTCTTAGAAACAAGCAACCAACAACAGCAGACGTGGTTGTTTGCTCCTGGTCTTTAAGCTGTCTTGGCTGATTGTTTACACATCTCTCTCCTTACTACAGTTGCATTTAGCTCTAATCCTTTGCTCAAGATAGATGGGATGAGAGATAACCTCCAGCAGACATGACTAGAGTCCATAGAGAGAGTGTGACAGTTTGAAGACAGGCCTAGCTGCTTGGTTATTGTTTCTCCTTTCTAGTCTCCATGATACTTCTTGGCTCTGGCTGCATCGAGATACTTTACTGCAAGTCCCTTTCTATTTCTGTCGTGGCTCTGTAATCTAACAGGATTGGATATGTACAACTCTGAATGTGGCACGCCATTGGGTATGCAGGGTTTTGTTCCAGCCCATCACTACCAACTCACCCAGTTCTCCAAACAGCTCAACCCCCAGTGCAGCATAGATGAAGAACAGGAGCATGAAGAGCAGACCCAGGTTCCCCACCTGAAACACACATAGGAACAGTATTAGGAACTGTTTCTGCTCTACATTCTCTTCGTATGGAACCGTTATTTTGACAGGGAGTCATGCTGAGTCCAAGGTCTCTTTTACAGATGAGCCCTGTAATGACAAAAATATACACATCAAACACACTACAAAAGCAAAACAAAGATACAAAACACAATCATAGAAAACAAACACAAAGGTCCTCAATCAGCCATCTGAATTGATGGGAGAGCATCATATACAAGGAAATTCTCAAAGCTGCTAATGAGAACCTTAACGACCTTGTACCTAGCCGGTGGGGATTCCACTGGGGTGTCCCCACCCAGGAAGTGGCAGTTCTGGCAACACTAGCTGCAGTAACCCATGGGGAGGAGGTCACACAGACAATCAGAGAGGGGGCATATTATTTTGGCCCTGGTGGTACAAAATAATAAAAGGTCTGACTGCACAGAGATGTTTGGGAAAATGGTCACAACGCGGGACCAGCGTTTGTGTTTTCAGGGGAACGGGGTGGATCTGATCTCCATCACCTAGGACATGACAATGCTTAATCACATTTTTGCTCAATCTTGCTTGCTTTCTCAAACAGCTGTAACTGTATATGCATTCATAAATCAGGTCCTTTCTTAAGTTGGGCTCTGGGATGTAACAACCTTTGAGCATCTGAGCTCATGGTTGAGTGTGGGGGAGAGGGGTTGAGTGTGTAAGAGTGTGTGTGTGTGTGTGTCCCACATCTGTTGCAAGGGGGTAAGGATGTTAGGGACAATATAGAAGGAATCACAATAATTGTTTTCTAAAATAATAATTACTTGACAAATATAATGTTATGCAATGGCAATCCTGGTTATAGGTAACAATCCTTTGCACAAACTGCCAACATTATTACGCATATTAATTGTAAATTATGTAAATTAAGATACGTAGGATATTTGAATATGTAAATATATATATTTTAACAGCAATATATAAAGCAAATTGAGGTGAAAGCATTGGAAATACTTTTAGTGGTTGATCTGCTTCTGTTCTGTGGGTGTCACTGTGTGCTCTTTCGAAGGATGGGTCCTGGCCTTTCGGGGGCCCTGGGGATCCGGGGGGACGGGGGTGGTCTGCCAGTCACTGGGATGACAACCCAACTTGGGAGGGGCTTTGGCAGGTGTAGTAGTGGAGAACAATTTGAGGGTCACTTAGTAGCAATGCAAATATCATGGTACAGCTATATGGACACTCAATCACCATGGTACTTTTTAATGGTAAATTTACAAACATATATTATCATGAATAGATTTGAAACTTGTATCTCATTATGGTAAATGATTAAATAAGTATAGCCAGTTATAATTGTAATGGCTTAGCAGATAATAATACAAATATTTTCCTGGCTCAAAGAGAAGGAATATTATATATTTTGTTTACAGGAAACTCATTCAACAATTTTAGATGAAGTTGAGTGGAAAATGGACTGGGGGGGGATATACTTCTCCCATGGGCAAAGAAACTCAAAAGGGGTGATGATATTAATTAACAGTAACTTTGATCAGAATGTGCTTATGGTCCAATTTTCCCAATGTGTTTATGGTTCAAACAGATCCGCGAGGTAGATGGATGATTTTAAATATGTTATTGGACCATAAACAGATATGGCTTATTGACCTTTACGGTCCAAATAATGATGATCCACACTTCTTTGAAAATATATATAAGAAATGATCAACCCTGCAAGCAATACAAGACTCTATTATTATGGTGGGAGATTATAATACTGTTTTAAATACCTCAATAGACCGTAAAGGAAATCACACTACAAACTATCACCCTCATGCTCTTAAGGAAATCATGAATGTCATGGATATACTGGATCTAGTGGATATATGGAGACTTAAATACCCTGACCTAGTGAGATATACATGGCGAAGGCTCAATCAAGCTAGTCATCTTGACTTCTTTCTTATGTCATTCTCGTTGGCACCAAAAGTGGAAAGTGTTGATAGGGGATATAATGTGGTCAGACCATCATATAATTGGCATATACATTACTCTTACTGAATTTCCACGTGGGCCAGGATATTGGAAATTTAATCAAAGCCTATTGGAGGATAATTTGTTTTTAACTAGGACAGAGGAATTTATAACTGAATTTTTCCGACACAACATAGGTACAGCAATGTTATCAAGTGTAATATATTATAATAATAAAGCAAACTGGATGGAAAATGGGGGAAAATGCACCAAATTATTTTTTAATCTTCAACATAGAAATGCTACCAAAAAGAATGTACTGAAACTTGTTACAAATGACAGAGTGACCTATGATTCACCAAATTATATTTTGAAAGAGGAAGCAAAGTACTTTAAGCATATGTTTTTGTTTCAGTCTCCTCCATCTCCTCTAACCGAAGCTAATTGTATGGATTTATTTTTCTATTAATGATGTAAAATTAACAGCCAAACAGAAAGACTCATGTGAAGGTGAAATTACAGAGGAGGAACTTCTTGATGCAATTAAAGCCTTTAAGTCCAGAAAAACTCCAGGGCTAGATGCCATAGCAGTTTTTGATATACTCAGAGGACTGTTATTAGACTGTTTTAACCACTACTATGTAAGTGGTAGATTATCAGACACTCAACAAGAAGGTCTGATTTCATTATTACTGAAACAGGATACAAGTGGGAAATATAAAGATCCAGTCCATTTTTAAAATGGAGGCTGCTTACACTTGTGTTGTGTTATGATGCAAAATTCTAGCAAAATGTATAGCGCATAGAAATTAAAAAGGTATTGTCAGACATTATTCAATCTAATCAGACAGGTTTTTTTACATGGACAATACATTGGAGATAATATAAGGCAAGTATTGGAAACAATAGAACACTATGAAAAATCTGGGAAACCAGGCCTGGTATTCATAACGGACTTTGAAAAGGCTATTAATAAAGTACAGCTGGAGTTTATATATAAATGCCTGGAACATTTCAATCTTGAAGAATCTCTCATAAAATGGGTTAAAATAATGTAAAGTAACCCTAGGTGTGAAATAGAAAATGTCAAGAGGAGTAAAACAAGGTTGTATACTATCGGCATATCTATTTATTATGGCCATCGAAATGTTAGCTTTTAAAATCAGATCCAACAAAAATATTAAGGGATTAGAAATACAGGGCTTAAAAACAAAGGTGTCATTGTACACTGATGATTCATGTTTTCTTTTAAATCCACAACTTGGATCCCTCCACAGCCTCATAGAGGATCTAGATAATTTTTCTAACCTCTCTGGATTACAACCAAATTGTACTATATTATGTATTTGATCACTAAAAAATACTACTTTTACTTTACCATGTAGTTGAAACATGTACGCTGGGAGTCGGGAGTAGACATGACAGTATCCCCTCACTGATGCGAGGCTCCAGCCACAGGACGCCAACCAGAGGGACGTCTCAAGGACCAGGAATGGGCTGGTCGCTCTGCTGAGGCACGGGAACCTGTCGTGCCGGCTGAGGCGCTGGAGCCTGACGAGCCGTCTGAATCACGGGAGCCTGACGAGCCGTCTGAATCGCGGGAGCCTGACGAGCCGTCTGAATCGCGGGAGCCTGACAAGCCATCTGAAGCGTGGGAGCCTGACGAGCCAGCTGAGGCACGGGAGCCTGACGAGCCGGCTGAGGCATGGGGAACCTGCCGAGTCAACCAAGTCTTGAAAACCTGACGAGCTAGCGGAGGCATGAAAGCCTGACGAGCCAGCGGAGGCATCCCCGGTTGCTTCGACAGCGGCATTTGGACCCGGCATTTGGACTCCCTGATGCTCCCATTTGGTGAGGTGTTATTCTGAAACGTGTACACTGGGAGTCTGGAGTAGACGTGACAGTAGTTTACCAATAAAGTGGTCTGATGGTGATGTGGATATAGTACTCGGTATACATATCCCAATATAAATACATGATCTCACTCCAATACATTTTTATAGAAAGTTAGCAAACATAGATAAGATCTTGCTACCATGGAAAGGTAAATACCTTTCTATTTGTGGAAAAATCCCCCTGATTGACTCTTTCGTCATATCCCAGTTTACCTATTTGCTTATTGTCTTGCCTACACCTAGCGAACAGTTTTTTTAATATATAAGAAAAAAATATTCCATTTTATTTGGAATGGCATTCCAGACAAAATTATATAATGAATATGAATTCAGAGGGCAGAAATTATGAAATATTATTGCATTAGACCTTTCACTAAAGGCTTCAGTCATACAAAAGTTATACTTAAATTCGAACTGGTTCTCTAGCAAATTAGTAAGAATGTCTCACCCTATGTTCAAGAAAGGTCTTCTTCCCTTTATTCAGATTACAACCTCTCACTTTCAGTTATTTGAAAAGGAAATAATCTCCCAAATATCGCTATTTATAAAAACAAGCCATTCAAAGTTGGTTGCAATTTCAATTTAATCCACCAGAAAAGACAGAACAAATATAACAACAAATATTGTTGTTAAACTCAAATAAATGAATTGATAAAAAAATATCTTTATTTTTTGTATAAAAACTGTAAATGGTATAATCTTCGTAAATGATAATTTAAATATGACTGGTAGAGTTATGTCATACATACAGCTACCTAAAAGATATGGAAATGTCTGTATTTTCTGAAAAAACTTTTACAAAAAAAAAGTAAAATCACAGGGATAAACAAAAATGAGCTAACTGCAGTAGCTTATAGAATCGTATAAGATGTCGCTGTGAGCACTCGTAATGATCTTTTTGAAAGCAGAAATGGTGATATTCAAGCAGTGTTGCCTCCTGCCATAGGCTATATCTGAAGTTTATAACCCAGCCCCTGGAAGAGATAAAACAACTGGCTTTAGTGGTGATGTGATGTGACTGAATGACACCACTACCACCTAGTGAACAGCAGATGGAAGCCATTTTAGCTCAGTGGGGGAGAAATGGGATAATGGTGGATTCTAGTTGGGACTTTATTATGTAACTCTAGTATGTGACTTTATTTTAGGCAGTTCCTGTGATAAGAGATTGCGTCGGTCGTAATGTGTTTGAGTGTTAGCTTCAGCTAGCTAGCTAACATCTGTCAGGGGCTTCTCCATATAACACCATTACTCTCAGTAATCACTACCATGGCAGGTGATTTTTAACAGTGGAGGAGAGGAGACCTGTTCTGCCTTACCTCCATCTTCCCTACACTCCTTCCTCCTCATCGCCTGTTCTGCCTTCTCGCTCTCTCTCTCTCTCTCTCTCTCTCTCTCTCTCTCTGAATGATGTGGTCTGGTCCAAACCTTATTAGGAAAAGGAGTCATGTAATTCCAGCCCAACCAGATCTAATAACCACACTTAATTTCTTTATGTAGTAGAGGTATTAATATCAGTGTACCCCAGCCAGAAACAACCCCTAGCCACTTGTAGAGATCAGAAAGGAGAGGTGTATGCAATATGGTCAAACTCCGTCCAAGCATATTAGAGTGAAGGTTGAGCTACTTCCATATTGAATGATGTCAAATCCTTTCACATCTACATGAGGTGCCTAGGCAGTAGTGGTTATGGGCCTAGGGGCTGTTTCTAGTCCAGGGCGGTTTTAATAAAGTATCTCAGAATATGAGTACTGATCTAGTATCAGTTTATCATTTTAGATCCTAATGAATAAAACAGGGGGACCTGATCCAGTCTTTTCCCAGAGCACTCTCCATGGTCCTGAAAGCCCACACTGTCCACATTATGTACAGAGATATAGCTACTGTTTGAAGATCATCATCTCATTTGATTGTTTGATTGTTTGCAGCTGCCATCATCTACATAATAACCCTTGGTAGAACAGCTTGTTGAAAAACAGATAAAAATGCTTGTTCATTTTCTGTTCAGTTTCTCTCACAAATTAGCACTGCCCAGAAAGCTAGAGAGAGGCCACACATTTCTGGTCATTGATCTGCCTGTCCTAGTTGCAGTTTGGGTCTCCCTTTTCTACCGCACCTCTCTCCCTCAGGCCTCAAATATAGGATGGATTCCCAGGGCAGTGTGTGGGGGGAGGGGGGCTGTTTTGGCCTGTGTTGAGCATTGTCATAGTATTGGCTCACCCAACGTCTGTCTGTCTGTCTGTCTGTCTGTCTGTGTGTCTGTCTGTCTGTCTGTCTGTCTGTCTGTCTGTCTGTCTGTCTGTCTGTCTGTCTGTCCGTCCGTCCGTCCGTCCGTCCGTCCGTCCGTCCGTCCGTCCGTCCGTCTGTCTGTGTATATGTGTGTGTGTGTGTTTGTACCTGTGGTAGGGCTTGGACCACCGTATCTAGCAGAGCTCTCATTCCTTTAGCCATCTTCAGCAGCTTCAGAACTGGGATGGAGAGAATAGATGGAGAGAGAGAGAGAGGCAGAAACAGAGAAAAAGGTTATGATGAGGGCTGGGGAGAGGA